>NC_064578.1:38754005-38919005 GCF_937001465.1 Orcinus orca | reverse complement strand
ATATGAAAGGAACAAAAAACAAAGGCAATGCATGAAGAAAACTCTAAAAGAAAAAACTCTAAAATACTAAAAAAAGATTTTTATATCCACGAAACAATAGTATCTATGCCAAAGAAACATTCAAAGGACAACAGAAAAACAAATAAATGAACAAAAAACAGAGCTCCTTGTAATTAAAATGTGCAGGAAAAAAAAAAAAATCATTCCATGATTCCAAACATAAAATAGAAGAAATCAGGTAAAAAATTATAACAAAGATAAAGAGATGGACAAGAGAAAAAAATTTTCAAAGAAATAATATTAAAAATTTCCCAAAATTGTAGGGCATGAATCTCCATACTGAAAGGTCCCACCAAACACCTAGCAAATGAATTTTTAAAACTCTACACAAGGTATATATCACTGTGGCATTTCAGATCATGGGGAATAAGACAGGAACCTAAAATTTCTAAGGAGAAAAAACAAGTCACATACAAAGGAAAGAAAATGGCATCAGTTTTTTACTAGCAACCATAAGACAGAAGACCTTCAAAATTGTTTAAACTTCAAATTCTAAATAGACTAGTTACAAAAAGCAGGAGTATAAAAAATATTTTCAGACCTGCAAAATTTCAAAAAATGTATCTCCCACATACCTTCCTAGAAAGTTACTAAAAGCTAAAACTTGAAAGGAGATGCTATAGGAACCAAGAAATGGGAATAAATAAGAGGCAAAGATATGGTACAGTGATAAAGGAGGACACCAGGAAGATAGCCATTCTTTGAAATTCAAGATGGGAGCAAATATGAAGGACTCCAGTAAAGAAGTCTCTAAGAATAAAATGAAAGTGTTTGGTTGAATTAGTGATAGATACATAACATTATGCAACAAACAAAAAAAAAGTAGTAAACTTCAAATGAAAGGCTGTTCAAGAATGGAAATGGAATTATATCTAAGAATGAACACTGATTAAACAAAAATTGTAATAAAAAATATTAAAATGATTGAAGAACAGGGAGAAGAACATGAGCTAAATGTTCCCCTTTAATTATACGCAGGCAACTAGTAGATACTACATAAAATTGGGGAAAAAAATCAAGAAAACAGAATATGCAAAGTACTTGGGAAATATGCATAAAAAGAGCAAAGCAAAAGATTAGCCTAAAGACTAAAAGAAATACCTCTAGAGAATGGGAACTGGGAGCAGAGAGGAACAGAGAAGGATACTACTTTTTTATTATATGTTTTAAGGTATATGATGTTTTAAAGCTATTTATGTTTATTCTGAATATAAAACCAAAAATCATATACTCTGTAACAAAATACTAATGTATTTAAGATATGCCTCACTGAAGATACTAAAGAATACACATATTGCCTCATAAGATGAATCATAAAAGTTTGTTGATGGCCATATCACATTTCCCGTAATACATAGTCCACATGCACTTCAAGATCCTAACCTCTCCTACTTCTGAACAAATAAACGTGACTTTATTACTATGAAGATTTTAGTCTAACGTCTTCAACCCAAATATTCTTCACCTAATCTTGCTTCTTTCTCTTCATCGATATTTTCCAAAGCTACATTTTCTATGCTTTGAATCTCATCACCCCCAGGATCTTCTCATTCCTTCCTTCCTCCAGTTAATCACTCACTACGTTTACTCACTACAAACCTGCTCAGAAGTTTCCTATGCTCAAAGGAAAATAAAATCTTCCTTTAAAATAACAAGGAGCAAAATTACAGACTAAGAAGCTTCAAGCTTTCCCTGCCTCACCGAAAAACACCAAAAACACAAAAACTAACTAAAATATCTTAGAGGGGCTCTGGAAAACAGTCAAAGGTCTACAACCATGCAAACACCCAAACAAGAAAAAGCCACAGTCAAAATGGCAGGAAATTTCATGGCATTTTTACTTGCCTTTCCCCACCCACTCCCTAGTGTGGAGCAGTTTTGGTCTGGAGAAGGTGGCAGCCCAGATTCCTGCCTTGAACCACAGAGAACAAACTAGACTGTATTTGCAACATTCTAACCAGTTTGAGGGCTGTCTGAAAAACTGGTATCTGTCTCACCTAAACCAGGCCTCAGGGGGAAGAAATTAGCTGGCACTGCTGTTGAAAGCTGCAGGAGGACTACAGTCCTGCAGATGTCTAGGGCAAGAGATTAGAGGTTGAGCCATATAACATACATCCTGAGGCTGCAAAGAGAAGTTGAGGTGACAATCTTTGGCAAAGTAAAATATTCAAAAGCAGCCATGTATATAGGGAAATCAAAAATCCATACACAGACCCAGGAAAGACATGCTCAGAAAATACACAAAAGACAAAACTTTTCACTTTGGGTTGATACAAAGGCTTAAAGAATGCCTAGCTTATTAGTGAAGGTCCTTCTCACCACTCTGCAAAGACTGGGAGAGGTGGTTGTGTTTTCAAATGCCCAACTTTCATCAAAATATCAAAAAAGCACACAGTAAACAGGAAAGCATGGACCATTCAAAAGAACAAAATAAATCTCTAGAAACTGTCCCTGAAGAAACATAGGCATCAGATGTACTAGAAAAGGACTTTAAAACAACTGCTCTCCTATGCTCAAAGAGCTAAAGGAAATTTTAAAAACAGTGTATGAACAAAGTGAAAATACCCACAAAGAGAAATTATAAAAAGGGCCCAAACAGAAATTCTGGAGCTGAAAAATATAATAACTGAATTGAAAAATTCACTAGAGGGGTCAACAACATATTTGAGCAAGCAGAAGAAAAACATCAGTGAACTTGAAGATTACAGACATTTGACATTATCAAGTCTAAGGAACAGAAAGAAAAAAAATGAAGGAAAGTGAACTGAACCTAAGGGATTTATGGGACATATCAAGTGGATTAATATATGCATTAAGGGAGTTGCAAAAGGAGAAGAGACAGAAGGTGGCAAAGAGATTATTTGAAAAAATAATGGCCGAACAACTCTTGAATTTGCCCAGACATGAATCTATTGATACAAATCCAAAAAGCTCAACTAATTCCAGGTAGAATAAACCCAATTAGACCTACAGCAAGACATATAATCGAACTTTTGAAAGACAAAGAGAGAATCTTCAAAGCACCAAGAAAAAAACTCATCACATATAAGGGATCCTCAATGAGAATATCAGCAGAGATCTCAACGGAAACCTTGGAAGTCAGAACTCCAGTGGGCTGAAATACTTAAAGTACTGAGAGATTAAAAACTGCCCTTCAGACGTGATGGATAAATTAAGACATTTCCAGGTAAACAGAAGTTAAAGGAGTTCCTTATCATTACACCTGCCCTACAAGAAAAACTAAAGGGAATTCTTTAGGTTGAAATGAAAAGCCACTAGACAATAACTAGAATCCATATGAACATGTAAAGATCTCTGGTAAGGTAAACGTGGGCAAAAATTTAAAATAGTATTACTGTCATTATGGTCTGTAACTCCACTTTTTATTTGCTACAGGATGTAAAAGAGAAACGCATAAAAAAATCATTACAAATCTATGTTAATCGGTATACAATATAAAGATATAATCTGTTACATCAATAATATAAAGGGGGGAACAGAGCTATACAAAAACAGCTTTTTTTCTAAGTGATTGAAGTTAAGCTAGAATCAGTTCAAAATACATTGCTATAACCTTAGGATGTTGTAAGTAATCTCCATGGTAACCACAATCAAAATACCTATAAACTATCAATAAAGATAATGAGAAGGGAATCAAAACACTTCACTACAAAAAAATCAACTAAACACAAAAGAAGGCAGAATGAAGGAAATGAGGTACAAAAGCTATAAGACATACCAAAATATAATAAAATGGCAATGCCCTATAAATAGTTACTATAAATGTAAATGTATTAAAGTACCATGGAGTAGGAAGGCACAGATTAGGAGAATGGATTGGGGGGGAAAAAAAAAAAAACAAGATCCAACTATATGCTGTCAAAAAGAGATTCACTTTACTTCTCAGGACACACATAGGTTGAAAGCAAAAGTATGGAAAAGATATTCCATGCAAAGAGTAACAAGAAAGAACTGGAGTGGCTACACTAATATGAGACAAAATAAGTCAAAAAAGGTTACAACAGACAAGGGGTATTTTATATTGATAAAAGGTTCAATCTATCAAGAATACAATTATATACTGAGAAATAAACCTCACCAAGGAGGTAAAAGCCTTGTATGCTGAGAACTACAAAACATTAATAAAGGAAGCTGAAGACGGTTCCAAAAAAATGAAAAGATAACCCCAAAGAAATGGAAAGATAACCCATGCTCTTGGATTGGAAGAATTAATATTGTTAAAATGGCCATGCTACCCAAAGCAAGATTTAATGCAATCCCCATCAAACTACCCATGATACTTTTCACAGAACTAGAACAAATAATCCTAAATTTTATATGGAATCATAAAAGACGCAGAATTGCCAAAGCAATCCTGAAGAAAAAGAACAAAGCAGGAGGCATAACCCTTCCAGAATTCAAACAATACTGCAAAGCTGGGCTTCCCTGGTGGCACAGTGGTTGAGAGTCCACCTGCCGATGCAGGGGCCACGGGTTCGTGCCCCGGTCCGGGAAGATCCCACATGCCGCGGAGCGGCTGGGCCAGTGAGCCATGGCCTCTGAGCCTGCACGTCCGGAGCCTGTGCTCCGCAACGGGAGAGGCCACAACAGTGAGAGGCCCGTGTACTACAAAAAAAAAACAAAAACAAAATACTGCAAAGCTACAATAATCAAAACAGCGTGGTACTGGCACAAAAAAAGACATATGGTTCAATGGACAAAATAGCCGAGAAATAAACCCACAGACATATGGTCAATCTTTGACAAAAGAGGCAAGAATATACAGTGGGGAAAAGACAGTCTCTTCAGCAAGTGGTGCTGGGAAAGTTAGACAGCCGCGTGCAAATCAATAAAGTTAGAACACACCCTCACACCATACACAAAACTAGACTCAAAATGGCTTAAAGACTTAAATACAAGACATGACACCATCAAACTCCTAGAAGAGAACATAGGCAAACATTCCCTGACATAAATCGTAACAATGTTTTCTTAGGTCAGTCTCCCAAGGCAACAGAAATAAAAGCAAAAATAAACAAATGGAACCTAATCTTAGAAGCTTTTGCACAGCAAAGGAAACCATAAACAAAACAAAAAGACAACCTATGCACTGGGAGAAAACATTTGTAAGTGATGCAAGTGACAAGAGCTTAATTTCCAAAATATATAACCAGCTCATATGACTCAATAACAAAAAAACAAACAACCCAATCAAAAAATGGGCTGAAGACCTACTTAGGTCTCCAAAGAAGAGATACAGATAGCCAATAGGCACATGAAAAGATGCTCATCGTCGCTAATTATTAGAGAAATGCAAATCAAAACGACAATGACGTACCACCTCACGCTGGTCAGAATGGCCAACATCAAAAAGTCTACAAACAACAACGCTGAAGGGGGTGTGGAGAAAAAGGAACCCTCCCACACTGTTGGTGGGAATGTAAATTGGTGCAGCCACTACGGAAAAAACAGTATGGAGGTTCCTCAAAAAACTAAAAACAGAGTTGCTATATGATCCAGCAATCCCACTCCTGGACATATATATCCAGACAAAACTAAAATTCGAAAAGATACATGCACCTCTATATTCACAGCATCACTATTTACAATAGCCAAGACGTGGAAACAATCTAAATGTCCACTGACAGATGAATGGATAAAGATGTGGTATATACATACAATGGAATATTACTCAGCCATAAAAGAAGAATGAAATAATGCCATTTGTAGCAACACAGATGGAGCAAGAGATTATCATACTAAGCGAAGTCAGTCAGAAAGAGAACAACAAATGCCATATGATATCACTTACATGTGGAATCTAAAATACGACATACATGGACATAGGTAGAAAACAGAATCACAGATATAGAGAACAAACTTGTGGTTGTCAAGGCGGAGGGGGAGTGGGGGAGGGAAGGATTGGGAATTTGGGATTGCAGATGCAAACTACTGAGTTGGCCAAAAAGTTCATTTGGGTTTTCCCATAAGATGTTACAGAAAAACCCAAACGAACTTTTTGGCCAACCCAATATTATACATAGGATGGATAAACAACAAGGTCCTACAGTATAACACAGGGACCTATATTCAATATCCTGTGATAAACCATTATGGAAAAGAATATGAAAAAGAATATACATGTGTAACTGAATCACACTGCTGTACAACAAAAATTAAGACAACACTGTAAATCATCTATACTTCAATAAAAATTTAAAATAAAGAATAAAATTACAAAAATACACACACCTAACAACAGAGCCTCAAATATATGAAGCAAAAATTGACACAATTCAAGCAGTTCTGCAGTAAGAATTGGAGATGTCAATATCCCACTTACAATAAAGGACAGAAGAACCAGAAAGGAGAATGATTAAGGAAAGAGGACTTTGACAGCACTATAAAACAACTAGACCTAACAGATACATACAGAACATTCCACCCAATAGGAGCAGAATACATATTCTTCTAACGGAAACATGGAACATTCTCCAAGAAAGACCATGTGATAGGTCAAAAAACAAGTCTTTAAAAATTTTCACAAGATTGAAACCACACAAAGTATTTTTTCCAATCAAAATGGAATGAAATCAGAAACCAACAACAGAAGGCAAACTGAAAAATTCACAAACACATGGAAATTTAACAAAACACTGAATTAAGCAATAGGTCAAAGTAGAAATCACAAAGCAAATTAGAAAATACCTTGAGATCAACAAAAATGAAAACAATACACTAAAATTTATAGGACACAGAGAAAGCAATGCTGAGAGAGATTTATACCTGTAAACAACTACATTAAAAAAAAGATCTCAAATCATAACCTAACTGTATGCTTTAAGAAACTTGAAAAAGAATAATAAACTATATCCAAAGCAAGCAGAAGGAAGGAATAACAAAGATTAGAGTAGAAATAAACAAAATATAGAATGGAAAAACAACAGGGGAAAATCAAAAATAAAAGCTGGTTCTTTGAGACGACAAACAAAACTGACAAGTCTTTACCTAGACTGACTAAGAAAAAGAGAGACTAAAGTCACTAAAACCGGAAATAAAAGTAGAGATGACTTTATAATCACATATAGAACCTGAAATGAAATATGCTGTAAACCTGCAGGAGGAAGAATAAAAAGCAGAATCTTAAATAAAAAGCTAAATTAAAAAAAACAAAAAGAAAAGTGAGACAACACTACTTATTTTACAGAAACAGGGTTATAAAGGAATACCGCAAACAGTTGAATTCCAACAAACTGAATAACCTAGATAGACAAATTCCTAGAAACATACGGACTACTAAAACTGAAATGAGAAGAAACACAAAATCTGAGTAGACCTAGAACAAGTAAGGAGATTGAATCAATAATCAAAAACCTCCCAACAATGAAAAGCCCAGAACAGAGACTTCCCCAGTGGTCCAGTGGTTAAGACTCCATGCTCCCAATGCAGGGGGCCCGGGTTCAATCCCTGGTCGGGGAACTAAGATCCCACATACCGCAACTAAGCCCATGTGCCGCAACTACTGAGCCCCCATACTCTAGAGCCTGAGCAATACAACTAGAGAAGCCCACATGCCACAATGAAGAGCCCACAACGAAGACCCAACACAGCCAAAAAAAAAAAAGATCCAACACAGCCAAAAAACAAAAAGCCCAGAACAGATGGCTTCACAGATGAATTCTACCAAACAAAGAAGAATTAACACCAATTCTTAAACTCTTTCAAAATAGTGAAAAGGAAGGAATACTTTCTATGAGGCCAGCCAGACGAAGACACTAAAAGAAAACAACAGGTATTTTGCAACAGCAAAGAAAATTTATGGTCACATAAAAACCTGTACAAAAAGGTTTATAGCAACTCTGTTTGTAAATGCCAAAACACTGGAAGCAAACCCAAATGTCCTTCAATAGATAAATAGAAAACCTGTGGTACATGCATGTAATGGAACACTACTCGGCAATAAAAAGGAATGAACTTTTCCTACACAGAACAACCTAAATGAGGCATTATGGTGAGTGAAAGAAGTCTCAGAAGGTTACCTAGTGCATGTTTCCACTTATATGACATTCTAGAAAAGGTGACAGATCAGTGGTTGTCAGGTCTTAGGGGTAGAGGTAGGGTGTGACCACAAAAGGGAAACATTGAGAGAGTTTTTGGTGTGGTCCCATGTCCTAACTAAGGTATATCCTGTATCCTATTCTGTTTCCTGATTGTGGTGCTGGTGAAACAAATCTTTACAAGTGTTGTAACTCACAGAACTGTATACCAAATAAAAAGTCAACTTTGCTCTGGTAATTTTAAAAAATAAAAAACTTTAAAAAGCTGGTCATATTCATGTTAAATGGCCAAATGCCAGATGTGAGCAAAAGGGTAGGACACTGAGCTTGCCATCTTCCTCTTACAAATGATCTTCCTCTGAGTCACCACCTCTGAATCCTTTTATTGTTGTGTTAAATCCATTTTGTCCTGTATTTTGATTACTTTTTAAACATGCAATGACCTCCCTTCAACCTTCCCCAATTACTCTGTTGACACTGAGGTAGGTATGTTTAACCTGCTTTATTTCTCCTGCCTTAAGAAAAATGAAGTATCTTTTCTTAATAAATGTTAAGTACAATAATATGCCTGAACAATTTCTTCAGTTATTATAAATTATTATAAAACTGTGTGATAACTTTTTAGAATTCATTTACCAAAACAGATTCTCAAACATGATTTATTATTTATGCATTCTGAAAATTATTTTAGATAAATATTGACCCCAAAAGTCATCATTTTGGTCACTTCCTAAAACCGTATTTAACACTGGAAAGTGATTTACCAAAAAATATTTTGCTATTCTAGAGTTCTGTTCTATTCTATTAAAAGTATTCTTCCATTAATATAAGTCAAATTGATTCTAAAGATTTCTTTGCTGAAATATCCATATGAAAATCAAAGTGAACAAACTTCAAAAGACAATGAACTGATTTCATATCAGCAGAGTTACCCCAGTAGATAAAGAAAGCCTTCACCATTAAGAAAGGCCTTTAAAGAATTATGCCCATTCTCTTTGCTCTAATATACATGACTTACTTTAATGTAGTAATGCCAAAAGAATTATCATCGCCAGAAATTATACACAAGCCAAACAATAAGATTCTGATTAGTGGCACAAAAGATCAAAATATATATCAATTATAAACTTATAGGAGTTGATTTGCAATTAGTCTCCAAATATAGATTCCAGAATTTTCACTGAGTAAATGAGTTCTCCAACTAGTACCCACTCATGTATAAGTGAAATAATTTCAGCTTTAGAAAACTCAGCTGCTTTCTATCTACATGACCTCATTTATACAGAAGGAGCCTCAAAAATTTATTTTCAGATGCATATTTAACTAGAAGGCTAAAAATCAGGTAGGGGTGATATTATACTATCAATTTAAGTATGCTATTACAGAAATAAGAACATAGATTAGATATTAAATAAACCTAATTTTAAAATGCAACTAAGCTAGCACCCAAGCCAACCCATCCAAATACACAACGTGTGTGTGTGTGTATGTATAAATCAATAAACAATATCACAGATAAAGAAAACGAGAACTAGCTCAATAAAATGAGGCAGAAACCTCAAACCACTTAAGTTTAAGGGTGACATTTTAGGTAGCATCTCTCCCCACCTGGCCTTTTCTTCTGTAAAATGGAAATGTAACCTCTTCCAAACCAAAACGCATGGTAAGAACTGTTTCTACTTTTGCAAATAGGTATTTATCTTAGTTCAATAAGGAGAAGGAGAAGGAAGTAAATTCCTTCTCTGTGCTAAAGTATTAAAAAGCAGAAGTAAGTCTATGAAAAGCATCTAAAACAAACCAATTATAAAATATCAAATGACCCCAATTCTTATACCTATCCAACTTCTACCTACAAAACCATATGTGATAACTTTTACACTTAGTAATTTCCGAAAACATACTAATGTGGGTGACATTTCCAACCAGATGTTCCATTCTCCAGACCACATTCTCAAACGCTGGATCTGCTCAAACTACCTCCAATTCGAAAGAATCACAAATAGCCTGGATATTTGTTATATTTATCTAATAAATCAATGGAAGGTACTTTTAATAGCAAACAGTCCATCAGCGTGGCACTTTGTGAACCAATACACATCCAGCAAAGAAACATCATTTATAATTGGTACATACGTTCTTTCCGGTGCTCAACTAAGCCCACAGCCTGCTTTGCTGAACATTTTGCAAACCAATTGTCCCCAAGTAAAACAGTGACTTCATTAGTATGGACAAGTTTTCCTGGCATGAAGGCAAAGGGGCCAAATGGTACCTATTGTTTAAAAAAAAAGGGGGGGGTCAAAAAAATTAAAAACACTAAAAACTACATTTTATAAAGCACCATTAAAAGCTCTGTGTGAAGGTCCTTTTTATCTCTACACTAGGAAAAATAAAATGTCAATTTCATGGAAATTTAACATTATATTAAAATTTCACTGGGAAAACCTATAGAAAGTTGTTTTAGGTTAATAAATCAACATTAAAACAAGAAAAGAGCATATTTACATATAGCTTTCAGAGAAATTAGTGTTGCTTCCGAATGTTTATATTTTTTGCTCATTCATAAATCTAAATGAAAGCAAACTAGAAATAAAATGTTAAGTTAATAAAGAATAACTTTGATTTTTAAAAACTGAAAATTATTTCTGAGAAAACAGTCTCTTTTTTGAGCGAAACAGGAATTAACATATACACAGCTTTAAAGGGTTTACAAAATTTATGAAATATTTGAGCTGGTATAATAAAGAACAATATATTTTCAAAATATTTGGGCTAATTTAATTAAGAACACAGTCTTTATGAAAAAGAATATTTATGCAATGAAAGAATCTAATTCAGGGCTCACGAACAGACTGCTATGTTGATATGAAACATCATGCAAAACAAAAATCAGCAGCACCTTTTTATATAAAATCAATGTTCTAGGGTTTAATTCTGTGAATTACACAACATTATGGTCTATTCCTGCCCTGGCTAACAGGAAATGACTACATGCCATATTTCTGTTGCAATTAGTTTTCTAACATAGTAAATTTGCATACCAAATATGTCAAATTTTATGCTAACATTTATGCCATAATAACATGATAATTTAATATAAATCTGAAAAAAGGCAAAGTACATACCAACTATTACTACAATTAGTGTATTATTATAAAGTAAAACAAAAATAAACCTTCCTTACTATGGTAGCTACCTCTGATCGAGGCCATCAGGAAGGCAATTTGTGAATCAATACACATAAAGCAAAGAAACATCTTTTTACTCTACACAGTTAATATCTTTACAAAAACAACATATTACTTTAAAAGAAATACACCAAACATACCATGATATTATAAGACAACTTATCAGGCAAGGTACTGAGTCTTTCTTCAAGGGCATTATAGTCATTATCTACTTTCTTCCTGTTGACAAAAAAATACCAAATACTAAATTAATACACAAATTAACAATTCCTCAAGTAGCCTATGTATCATAAGACAAGCTAATCAAACACCTAATTTTAGCAATTTAAAGATTAAAGTATTTTTTAATTTTAAAATCGTGTTTTTACAAAATTTAGCAACAGCATTATTCCACCATACATTTATCAAAGAATTAAGACTCTCAGGGACATTAGCTTTTAGATGTAGGACACACACATCTTGAAAATTAGTGTTTCCTAAGGTAGAGGATCATCTGAATTAAACAAGATTTGGAAATTAAGGGAGACAGTGAGTTTGGAGGGACACGGGCTCAAGATGAAGGAAGAAGAGTTGATAAAAGCTTTTGAGTGAATAAACACTGTTTTTGGAATAGAAATCACGAACACAAAATATGATCAGATGCTTCAGTTCTCCTCGGAAAACTTTAGGTTGAAAAATGTGGTACAGTCATCAACCCTTCAGTTACTCATACTAATGTTATTAAGGTGAGAGACAATCAATCAGGGACTAAAAGAAATTAGGTAGAGGTAATATAAAAAGCATTTCGATTGGGCCTTGGTGTCTGTTCCATGTTTTATCTAAACAGAACTACCTAAATAAAGTAATTTCAAACCACTAAAGGATGTAACTCTGTAAGAGCAGAAATGGTCATATGTTTCCACACTGTGAACCCTACTCAGTTCTCACACCTGCTGGAACTGAATAGCCCTACAATGAGATACCTCTTTTCAAACCTTCTCTGGATATGAGGTTTCCTAAGGGTTGCCTGCTAGGCTGCAGGCTGCAAGCAAAACCAGAGCACTGAAATTTTCTTAAAGCAGACGGGTGGTGGTCTCAATTTTTAAAAATAACAAAAACAAAAAACTCATCATTTCAGCAAGTAATTTAAAAGAACATGTAGATATTGTCGAATTAAAATTAGAATAAATTGCAGCATAGATAATCACTCTCCAGATAATAAAAATGGCTGCTTTATAAAAACCATGGAATTGGTTTCAGTTTACTCCTTCGCTCCCCTAAAGCAACAGTAACATAATAAAAATCATCCCATTTAGTCTTAAAAATATCAAGGAATTTCACATATACATTGTCATTCATCCTAAAATATTCCTGCAGTAAATGTCACTTATCAACATTTTCCTCTTACAAAAGAGAAAACAGAAGGAAAATGGAAAAAACCACACATTTAAGAGAAATTAGATCTACTCTATCAAGAAGAGGTAAGCAATAAGCAATGACCTTAACATGGTCTTCTGACCTGTATTCTTTCAAGCAAGGCTTTTCATTTTCTAATGTTCTAGTGCTTTTTAAAGAATTTCTTCTCGAATCCTTTTTTATAAATAAACATAAAATGTGTTTAAGGCAAAAATGATCCTTCTGGATACATTTTTATATGAATAAAATGTTAGGAAACTTCATGAACAGGGCTATATACCAGAAAGAACATGGCTTTGAAGTCAGACCAGAGGGTCAATCCCAGATTCATCACTTAACATAAACAAATTAACCCTAGTCTTAGTATCTTCAATGGTAAAATTGGAATAATGCCTAACTATCGCACAGATTCAAAGAGGACTAAATATAAACGGTCTAACACCCTGCCCAGCACTGAACACCTACATTGAGCATCCAATGACCCTTTTTCCATGAAGTATCAAAAAAACACCAATTCTAAAATTTTAAAGAAAGACTATATTACCCACTAAAATAATTCTACTTTGTCAAATTCATTCAATTTGACACAAATAGCACAACTTACTGCTAAAAGTATAGCTAAATGTAACAATTCAGGAAGCTTTTGGAAACAGGATTGGCGCAAGTAATAAATGGGATACTGTCCATAAAGATCTGATGTGACACAATACCTGCACACAGTGAACTCAATATTAAATCTACAAACACTAGCAGTTTTAGATAAGTAATTTTACAAATGCTTAGATGTCTAAATGTTCCTACAATTGTTAAACAGCTAGTATTCAAGTTAGCATTCAATATATACTATTCCGGTAAATACACCTGAAAGGAGGGGGACTTCTAACAAAACATCTCTTTTATATATTAAAAGAACAGTAGGTTCAATCAAGGTGCTACAAGAGATCAATATCAGTATTTTTCCAAAGCACGTATATTCAGTTTTAAACTTATCAATAATTCTCTCTAGAACAAAAATGTGGACATATTGGAGAACAGTTTAAGACTGGAGTTGCTATTTCTAAATTTTGAATTGTTTTCTAAAAATACAAAAAGAAAGGAGAAGATAATTTAAAAAGCAGCTCATGCAGAAATCCTTTTTGAAGGGAGGCAAGTAGGAGTCAAGCAGTGTCTTTGGGAGAAATTCCCACTAGTGGAAATATCCAGCATCAAGTGCCTGGTCAAACAGTTATCTCCAAATAGTCCCTCTCATACTCAGGGCTTAAATAATCCCATTAAAGATCACAAAGCCTATAAAACAGAAAACACAAAAATGATTCTAAGAACTAATGTGCTATGGAAGGTTGTACCTATCTTTATTTGTACCAAAATTGAATAGATGTTTTTCTATTTTACCACTGAGAAATATATAACTAAATTTTTAGAGACTGTAAAATATGTAGTCAAAGAAGGGACTGCTTAAAATAATTTTTTTTCAAATAGAAAATAAAACCCAGATATAGTTACGATAAACCTCTCAAGCCTACTGATTCTATATAGACCTCTTTGTTTGGCTTCACCATATCTGATCCTTACAGATTAGGTTCAGCCTTCAATTCTTAATTTAAAAGAATTATCCAATAAATAAGATTTAATTTGCATCAGACATCCTCATGCAATGTTCCTTACAGAAAATAAGAACTAAAGCACTGCTATACAGCATATAAGAAACTTTTATAATCTTCTTTTGAGTCTTGCTAATCATGTGCTATAATATAATGAAAGCCTCCTGAGAAGCATCTATTGTTATTAAAAAGAAGCAGCAAAAAAAAGGACATAACTACAAACTAGCCTTAACTTTAAGGATGAAGATCAGGACAGATCTCATGAGAAAAAGGTTATAAAAAGTATGAGAGGGCTTCCCTGGTGGCACAGTGGTTGAGAGTCTGCCTGCCGATGCAGGGGACAGGGGTTCGTGCCCCGGTCCGGGAAGATCCCACGTGCCGCAGAGGGGCTGCGCCCGTGAGCCATGGCCGCTGAGCCTGCGCGACCGGAGCCTGTGCTCCGCAACGGGAGAGGCCACAACAGTCAGAGGCCCATGTACAGCAAAAAAAAAGTATGAGAGACAGTAAGTTAAATGATGTGTATGCTCAAGTAGTTATAGGTGAAGTATGCAGATGTCCACAATTTACTGTCAAATGCATCATAAAAAAACGGATTAAGCGTTGAGGTATGGATAGATATGTGATCAAGGTTCATCTATTTAATTCTTTCAATTTTTCTGTATGTTTGAAGATTTTCATAATAGAATATTAAAAAAGGAGATGGGAGAAATATGAGAGGAACTCCTTATTTTTAGTCCTCTTCTTAAATGCAAAGGATAAAAGAAAATCTTTGTAAAGCAAAAGAAAAAGTTCTACATCCCTTCTTTGAGACAAGTGATTAAAGACTCCAATTTCCAGCTTTCAATAATAAAAAAGGAAAATAAAACAAATCACTGAAATAAAATTTTGTTAATTTTCACTTTAATGTATGAAGTTGGAATAGGCAGAAAATAGACATTAAGCCCATTTTAAAAAAATCTTCTCTATCATTCTCTTTACCTAATATCCTAAACAAAAAAGCAGAAAACACAAAGAGATGCTTAAAGGGAAAAAAGGGAAAGGGCTTTACATTAGTATTAATATTCGGGCTGATCTGGGGCAGAGTTAATGCTTTTAAGTTTTTAATTTAAGAAATTATAAAACCCAAAGATTTTGGAATATATATGAATAAATATACAATCTTCTTTAAAAATGATTTTCAGTCCATCATACCCACTCTAGAATGTCCCATTAAGCATCCAAGAAACCTTTGTTTCACTTCAATTCACCATTTATTGAGTGCCTGCTCTGCAACCAAGCCTTATGCCATATGCTGCAGGGATCATCACTCAAATATAGCATGTCTTTTTTTTTTTTGCAATGCTTTTCTGTTAAAGATCCACTGGCTTGATGGATGCCTCGGTTTTTACCTCAAAAATTAAGAAAATAGAGGAATACTGAATTCGGGCATTGTAAAGAGAGAAATCTTCTCGTTTCTAAAGAAAGGAATTACTGATTTTTTTAAAGTATCCTCTTAAACAGCATAAATTATCAAGGTTATATTAAGCAATAAAAACATTCTTGAAAGACGGATCTACATTGTTGTGCCTTCTGCAATCTGATGCGAAGGGGAACACTTTTAACAATTTAAATGTATCTGTATTAAATCAACAGCATTTAAAAAAATGGTCATGGCAAAATAAAATACTATCAAGATAAATGATAGTATTCAAAATTCAGGCAATATGGTCTCATATTCCTTTATCTCAACTCATACCTAGGAAACATATCAGAAGATGCTGATGAAATAATCCATGTTCTTTATATTTTATAAGTCTATCAGAAAACTTTACACAGCAAAGGTGGGAGAGAGGAATTTGTGCCCTCCACCAACAACCATGCACATTTAACTTCACACTTGTCAGTTATCATTGGTACCTGTTTCTTCATCAGTATTCTTTTGCTCTGAGAATAGAATGAGATGTGAATTCAACGTAAGAAAGTTTAAAAGTTATATAAAAACACATTACTCTAAGTGTGAAAGAAACGCCCTCAAAGTGCCCAAGTCTTAGCTTTAGGTGATAGGTTTATAGGCAATTTTTATTTTATTTTCCAAATTTTCTACAACTGATACATATTTCTGTAACACATCAGGAGACTTTTAAGAAAAGATGACTTTAGATGTGATAATTTATAACTGACTTAAGCTCTGAATGTTTGTGCCAGTTTCTACTTAAATCTAAGTATAATTTATAAGTTTTATCATTTCAATTTCTTGTTTTCTATACTTTAGAAAAAATGGAAACTTTTGTTTGTTGTTCATAACCCTTTATGGTCACTGATACCTATAAAAAACTGATAAAAACTCTAGATCTTTTCCTGAGAAAAAGGCCTTATATTTTGCATAAATTTCAATAGATCCCTTGAGGTTACTGTTTCTTTCAAGAGGTCTTACATGAGGAAAAAAATAGCAATCCTGGCTTTGAATGCACCAAATACATAAAATCCTCAAAATTATCTATAACTTGCTTGATTTAAATAAAAAGAAAAATGGGAAAACTACCACCAATTTGGTCATGAGTTCAAAATAAATTAGTAAAAAAGTTAAATTGTAAACATGCCTAATTTTTTTACAGCTTACATTTTTCTTAGTCATACACTGACAGTCACAACTTCTTTTGTCTTTAGTACAACAGAATTTAGACTTTTGTATCTCAAAACAAAAGCATGAACTCTAGACTATCACTGAATGATACACCTCTCAGTCAAGCATTGTTGCTGCAATATTTACCCTTCATCCTCAGTGCTCTGTGCTTGAAAGTTTTATTGCATGCTGCTCTCATTTTATAAAATAAATAAAAATGAACGAAAACCGAAAAAAATCAGAGTGCAAAGAAATGTAGTTTTCAAAACTAATACGGTTAAGACAAAGATGAAAAATCATGAGGTGTCCAAATTGCATTGAGGTGTAGCCTCAATCAGATATATCAAAATACTCACTGGACTTAAGCTGACTGTGAGAAACTGTGAACCAAAATATACAGACACTGGAAATACATTCAAAGACTATGGTCTAAATGATGAGATGTCATTAGGGATTTTTTTCTTTTTTTATAATAGCTTAAACTCTTTGGGGGAAAAAAATTCCCCTATAACATATCATTTTGCCTTTTATTTTCAGAAATGCGTTAAGTATTAAACTAGTGTGGTTTTTCCAAAAACATGATACAAAGGTGAGGGGACTCCTAGAAGTTAACAAATTCTAATTACAGTTTAAAAATAATTAACTCTTTTAAAAAAGAAAAGAAAAACACCCTAAGCATTTACAATTTGACCACAGTGACACAAACAAGAATTAAGAAGCTGAAGGGAATAAAACAAAATGTCTTAAAAAGCGAGAGGGAGAGAATTAGCTTCTCTTCAGAATTATGAGTAAGTTTATCTTTATTCTTTTATTTCTACCTTTCAGTAAATATGTATTCATTTTATATTCAGAATAAAAAATTTTAAACTTAATACAGATTTTGTTTCTTAAAAAATCATTCTTAAAACATTCAGCTTGAATCTTTTTTTCATCTTAATTTGCTTTGAAACATCATACACAAAAATTTCAAAACTTACTTAACATCCCAACCCATGTACTAAAACATGACACCAGAAAAAAAAAACTGAAGAATGACAGAGAAGGGGGTTTTTATATATGATTCCTGCCTCTTGCCCTTGCCCCTAAAGACATTTTCATAAATAACAACAGAAATCCCAACAAAAGTATGTAACATCTTCAGAAAATTGGAAGATTTTATGACACATAAAAATAAAAAAGCCCAGAGGGCCTGTACAAAACAGTGACTGAAAACTTTGTGGTCAGTATAATGAAGACTCTGAAAAATATGGTTGCCAAACTTACCTAATATTGAGGAGTGAACTCATCATCATGAATAAATGTTTTTAAAGTATTAAAGGTATGCAGATCAATATTTCATATAGTATGCATAAAAAATAAATTTTATATAAGCATATGAAGGCAAGTCAAGAAAACACTGTTTCAGGTAATTTCATGAGAAACACACTACAAAACCACAGCATTGTTCAGTGCTTTTGTGGGGCAAGGTATCCCTCAAAAACATCAGATGTAGATATAGATAGTCACCCATTTGTACTGACTAACTAGAAAGAGGAACTGAAAGAAAGAAAAGGGGGGGGTGGGGGGAGGGAGAGAAAGAAAGAGTGAGAGAAAGAGAGAGAGAAAGGGAGAAAGAGAAAGAAAGAAAGAAAGAAAGAAAGAAAGAAAGAAAGAAAGAAAGAAAGAAAGAAAGATCATCAAATCTTCACCTGTGATTTTTAACTATTTAGGCATGATCTCTTGGTTATTTCTCACTATATACTTTGACTATAACCTATGCTAGAAACTAATTACTTTTCTTAAAATACTATTTTTTTCCAGTTTCCTTTGAAAAATAAAAAATGTCAAGTTTGCTTTACAATCCCCCCTCTCAAAATTCACATGCTTCAGAAATTTTACATCCAAATTTAAAGCTATTCTTTCTAAAATTAAACATCTGAGCAATATAAAATAGCTTTTTCTATATTTTCATTTAAGTTTGCTTCAGGTAATTTCATAGATATCTTTACTACTTAAAATTCTCAAGATAATTTGCAGGAAACAAGACTTTTTTTTTTACACAATTCACATGCATATAATTTATGATTACAAACAGTGCCTAACATACAGATGATTTGTATGTGCCAGGCATCAGATACCATATTCCATTTAATTCTCACAAATCAACACAAGTAATGAGACTTCTTTTTTCTGTGGGGCATGTTCAACAGAAGTCATCTATAGTGCATTAAAAATGACCATAAATTTTTTGTCACTCCTCCCACCAACATGTGGAGTCTATTTCCCCACCTTTTGAATTTGGTCTAGTTTTATGAGTTCCTCTCACCAACAGAATGTGGCCTTGCAGCTTCCATTCTTGCTGCCCTTATAGCATCATGTAAAGTAAGCAAGATAAAAGAGCACATGGAGAGTGAGGCCCAGCTAACAGCCAAGCACTAGCCACCAGACTGTGGGCGAGGCCATTTTGGGCAACCCAGCTACCAAAAGGCTGCAACCACACGAGTGAGCCCAAACAAGATCAGAAGAAAACAACAGAGGTAAGTTCAGTCCAATATGCACAACCAAAGAACCATATATAGGTAAATGGTTGCTGTTTTAAGCCAGTACATTTTGGAGTAATTTTATTAAAGAACAATAAATAATGGATACAACAGCTTAACAAGGATGTATTTTGAGTTGTATAAGTCATACTCTCAGTCACGTGGCGATTATTTATTTAAAAAAAATAAGTACCAAAAAATACTTGGTAACTCTAAAAATCAGACATTTGACACACAATGAAGTTCACGGGAACATAAAGAATAGGAGTTAATTAATGACTGAAAACAATCTCCAAAGTAGAGTATTAAATGTACAGTGTACAGTGTGATTTCATTTTTATCAAAGAGTGGGAGCATAATATATATAAATATGTGGATGAATACATATACATATAAGTACCACACACACACATACATACACACACCCCTTGTGCAAATAATTTCTGAAAAGATTCGCAGGGAACTGGTAAAGAGCAGTCGTTTACCAAGAAGAGAAGTGAGAACTGGAAGACAAGGGTAAGAGGGAAACTACATACCATTTATACCCTTTTGTACTTCTTAAAGTTTGAACTATATAAATATACTGCCCAATTTCAAATTTAAAATTTAAACAGCTAATATGCAATCTTCTATGTCTTTAGGATATATACTGAAATATTTCCAGATGAAATGAAATGCTTCAGAGTAATGTCAAAATGGAGGTGGGGGTAGAGGGTAGGATAGGCTATTTTAAAAGGAAACAAACAGTTCAGATGCAATCATGAGTTGATAATCATTGAATCTGAGTGATGGGTACATGTGGGTTCAGTACAGAACTCTGTCACCCTTTGTTTGAAATTCTTCATAATAAAAGTTATTTAAAAACATTAATATAAAGCTTTAACAATACCACTCAGGAAGCCATCTCTACATCATGATATAAGAAGATAACGGCGTGAATACAAAATATTCAGGAATATTTACAAAGCTTTGGAGGGTTTTTTGGTTTTTCCTTCTTTCTTCACCTGACAATTCGTTAAACTTTTCAAAAAAGATTTCAGAGTTACTATTGATATTTATTGAGTGCCAGTGTGGATGTTCTATAGACACTGTCTAACACTTTACCTTCAAGTTAAGTAGTTATCATCATCACTTTACAAAAAGAAAACTAAAAATCTCAGTCATTCACCCAAGGTGACAAAGTTAGTAAATGATAGGATTCAAATGTAGGTCTGTGGCTCCAAATCCCATGTTCTTTAGGGAAGAATTTAAAAGATTAAAAATTACAAATAGTCTACAAACAGAATAATCAGCCCCTAGTGGATCAAACACTAGGAAGTATATCCACATTTTAATGAGAAAATAGTGTGTGGATTTTATAATGCCTTATTTCCTAAGTAAAAAGGATATAAGGAAAAAAAGTTGTACCTAAAAATGTTCTTAAATCTTCATTAAATTGAAAACCACTACTGGCTCTAAAAGTGATGCACAAATTCTCAACTATTAGGCTCAAACATTTCCTTTTTATCTGTTATTAATTAAACAAATACTATAAATGTCTTTAGATCACCAAAGTTCTGGAATTTAAATTAATTTTCTGGAAGAGATTTCTGGGGTCAGACTCCATTGCCCCAGACCATTTTTACTCCTACATTTCTACAAATATTTTTACTTTGTGGCCTACATTCTTAAGAAAAATTTTAAGGTAAAATATTCATACTCATCCCTTAAAGCATCCTTTAAAATTGCACAAATGAGCATAAACATCACTAGCGTAAGACTACATTTTTTAAAAAAACATGTTATTTTGCTCCTCATTATATTGGTATATACTCATAAAGAAGGGTAACTTAGGTACATGAATTGTATCTTAGACTATGCTAATGCCAAAGGTTAGAGTGAAAAGCAACATGCTTTTAAAAGCAATGCATGAGACACCCTTAAAAATAGCTCCAGTCTCTGTTCTTGCTTCCTATCTTTAACCAAATAGCACAAAATTATTGTGATTTCCCTGTTTAGTGCCCAACTATGAATTTCTCCGTGGCAGGGTCTTTCAGTTCCAAACAGCAGCATAATACTGGCATATGGCAGAAACTCAATCGTTGTTTGTGGAATTAAGATAATAAAAACATCACAAGAATTCCACAATGCTCCCTAATAGCAATTTCCTGGCTTTCAGAGGAATTGGAGACACTTGGTTTCAGTTTTTTAATATAATAAATTCGTGAATTCACTGGCCATTTGGATTCTAGCAATATCAGACCCTCATTAAAAACAAACAGAAGTCTGCTTCCTGAGCCATATTAAAAATAATTCAGAGGAAAAAGCAAATTCTAAGTGGAAAAAATTATTTTAATTGTTTAATGTATAGATAAGGTACTATATTACTTTAAGATATGTGAAGGTAAATATGCTAAGCTGCTTTAGTTTGGAGAGCTATGGAAAACTGGAAATTGAGACTGAGTCATGTGAACCTGCCCTGAAGTAAATGTTGCATTTCTGTCTGTCAAGCTCATCAGATTTGGGTACTGCTATAGCACTTATAAAAACGTTATACAAAAATTAAGCAAATATTTGGTCTTAACTTACTCAAACATTTATTAAGTACCTATAATGTGCCAAACACAATAGGAGGTGCTGTGGATAAAAGGATGAAAACATGTCCCTTAGCCTTAAAGAATTCTCAGTCTGGTAGGGAAATTATCTTAAACCAGAAGCAAGTTGTTAGTCACACATTTGTGTAAATTAGTATCTATTCTGAGTGAATCAACCTTTTACTAATTTCGTGAATTCCTTACCAAAACCAATAAAGTCCACATTAATAAAACTTCCCTTGGGAATTTGGCCAAATTAGCAGGGGGAAAATGGTTAATTCCTTGACCAAGGACTCACATTTCAAGTTTTAACCTGGACTGAATGTAAAATGAAAAGCAAATGGTCCATTATGGATATACTGACAGACTTAAACCACCAGTGGATGCAACTACAACTCTGCATTTATTGAAAATTAATGAAGTCCCTGAATTTTTATTTATAAAGTGGGTATTATTTAGTTTTAGATTATTTCTGCAAGCCAAAAGTCAGAATTTAATAAAATGATGTGTACAGATTGCACCGATTTTCACTCTTATCCACTGCCTGCAGCCTATGTGCATTTAAACCAAAAAACATTTGATATACACTAACTATAAATTATTTCCTTGGAGATCTCTCAGGCATGAAGAAAAAGCCTCTTAAAATAAATTTAAAATATTATATGCTTGATGGTGTATAACCAAAGGTTTAATCTCACCGCTAAAGGGGCGGTTACCATGATTTTGCAATAACCCTGCAGACAATAATCAAGACAGCTCTTGTTGTTCTCTCACTAAAATCTTCGTAAACACAGCATGGATATATTGTAATTTGGTATCTGTAAGATCAACAGCTATACCTCATGACAACTCATAAGATTTTATTCACCATTAAATTGAGCATTTTCCTCACAAGACACAGGAAAGTGTGTTATTTACCAAGCATTGTCCTATTAACTATAGATTAGCACATTAAAATAGATATGCTTGCTTTCTCTCTGCACTCTAGAAAAGTGTGGTCTCTAAATCAAGTTCTGAGATGCAGGCACTTAATTAGATTTTTCAAACTTTGGGAAACTGTATCTGTGCATATTTCCATCATTATTTTAAAACAACTGATTCAAATTATTATTCTACTACATATATAAAAAATAGTCCCCAAACAGAGCTATAATTAGTCAGATTCAAAAATTCCTCTGTCTCCACTTCATAATGATAGTAACACTATTCTAACTTTAAAAAAAAAAAAAAGACAAGAAAAGAAAGGAAAAAAGAAAGCAATTAGAATAAACACAAATGGTGACACAACTTCAGGAAATCAGGGAACATGTAATTCAGTAAACAATGAAAGACACTATAAATTAGTATCAAAAGGATTCAAAATGGAGATTACTAGAAGAATTCAATTATGGGACACAAAAAATGTGTATGCTTTATTTAAATACAAATAGATGACCTCATTAGTATTTCAGAAATGTAATAAAACCATCTTTCACTCACCAATGCTGGATTTTCTCTTGGCAGTTAGTGACCACCTGTCATGAAAACAGATAACTACTCATGAAAAAACAGGGCTATGCACAAAGCTACAAAATCATTCTATCAGAAAACTACAACAGTGGCTTTACAGATTTAAAAGCACCTCAATATACATTTTTATTTGTCAAATGCACAGAGATGTGAATGTTAGTTTTTAAGCAGCACACTTTACCATACCCCTCTAACGCAGGCTGATAACTGCAGAACAAATTACAGCTTTCCGATTCATACTTTGGTACAAAACCCGCTTCATAACTATTAGGTGACATATGATATAAGATAACTAGTATTTTGTACAATCTGCAGGCCTGTTTTCAATGTTACATATTTTGTAGAATACACAAATGTTATAAATAACAAGAAACCAATGTAACATCCACATTTCATCAGTTAAAAAAAAGACAGTAGTGAAAGTACTTTATTTTGTCAGTATATCTCCAAATGTTTTCACCTGTAATTTTTATTCTGATGCACTGAAAATGAGTACAGTGATATTTTTCTACTACATTTCAAGAAGAAATACTTGGGATAAAGAGATGCTCTGAACAGCCAATTTGGCCCCCCAGTGAATTATGATAAAATTTTAAGCACTTCACAGCCAGCTTAAGCTATGCTTGTAATACTAAAACAATGAAATTAAACATAAAAGCTATTTATTTGTTTTCCTTGGAGATATTTCAACAGATTCTTAAAATGCTCAGAAAACAAATTAAGAACACTAACCAGTAAGGAAAAAAAGAACACGTGAATGGCAATTTAAAAAGAAAAAAACAGCACTGTTTTCAAAGATTACTAATGTTTTTAAACTGCCCATTAATAAAAATTTTTAAACAGTCATCTCAAATACTGTAGCACCATTTTAGAGACAGAGAAACTAAGGGATAAAAACCAATATGCTTAATATAATGTCACATGAAAGACACAGCAGTATTACATGGTTTGAAACACTGCTCTTGTTCACTGTTCTAAATACCAATATTGTATCTTATATAAGCTCCATGTTTCACCCAAAAATCACAAGTCTTTTTTTTTTGGCCTGTCACTAAATTCCTCTATTTTATAACATTTAATTCCTGACGTAAATGTCATCCTTTAGGACATTTTAAATAAATACTAAGGCAGCAATTCTGTACCAAAATGCATGCTGTAATCAGATACCCAACCATACTACACATTAACTCAGCATAAAAAGTCGGTTTTAGAATAAAGATCTCTCAGTAAGTATCAATCACACAGCAACACTTAATAACAGTGATAATGTACAATAGAGTACTGACTTTACATCTGGAAGAGCCAGGCTAAAACTACATCAATCCATTTCACTGTTTCTGATTCGGCAGTAATTATAAAATAGACAAACAGAATTAAATGTAAATTGAAAAGAAAAAAAAATCTTCATGAAATCCTTTTTATAAAGTTTCTATTTAACAACCCTATTAAAAGATGAGACCCAAAAACAGTCAGGATGCTTTCCAATCCCAATGCATGTGTTTCCAAGCATGAAGTGAGCCAAAAGCACAAAAAGAAAAGCCCTGCAAACCATAAGAGCAGAATGTTCATTAACCTCTACATGATAATCCTTTCGTAGCTGCATATTAACTAGTTACATATTCATAATCATTTACATTTATTTAGAGAACCTTCGATGAAATTTTCTATGCAATATCCATTAGTGACAATGTTAAAGGTTATAGAAGATAAGTCTACTTAATGTTTCCAGGAAGCCTTTTTAATTAGTAAATATGTAAATTTGGCACATATGCTTTTTATGTTTAAAAAACAAGTTCCTGGTAGAATGGCATGTATTCTTGCCATCACCCTTCACTATTTAACTCTCCACTTTGCTGTAGCTATCTTTCCCCCATCCCCTTTCTTTCCTAAAATAAGTGTCCCCAAGATATTCACGGATAAAAAACCAAAAATCCATTTCATAATTTACAAGAGAAATTTTCACCACCAAAGTACTGCCTTCATTAAAGTCTTTATTAGTTTCATCCAGGGTTTGGAACAAGAGTCTTCAGTTAGACATTATCCAAATGTAGGCTAGATATTTTGAGAACCCAAGAAATAAAGGAAAACATGAAAGAGGCAGGTATGAATACATACAATAGCCTTCTGATGGTACGTCTACAGTTAAATCTTTGTTTACATGATTTATAGTCCACCTAATTCCAACAAACATTTGAACCCAAGCAGCTGTATTTGTATTTGAGATATCTTTCTAGTTTTCTTTTTTATAGCAAATTATTCAAAAAGAAAAAAATTAGTAAATTTTTACCGCTTAGCTGCCAAGGAAATTTGTGGAAAGGATAAAATCTTATGATTCAAAGTTGAACTTATCTGGGTTTTAAAATCTTTTTTTTCTGTTAAGTTAAATAACTCCAAATAACCTTATTTCTTCTGAAATGGACTCAGATTAATTATTATTAAATAAAGTGACTAAGATAGTGAGCCTGCTTCTAAAAGCAAAACAATAAAAAACATTTCATTACTTTGTTGTCCTTCACACAAGCTTTTTTAAAATAAGATGGCAATCGAGGAACAATACTAGTTTATTTTTTTAAGTTAATCTGCCAAAACATGCAACTATTACTCCTAAAGCAAAAAAACTTATTGAATCATTTTTATAAAAATAAATGGTTAGGAGCTTCCCTGGTGGCGCAGTGGTTGAGAGTCCGCCTGCCGATGCAGGGGACGCGGGTTCATGCCCCAGTCCGGGAAGATCCCACATGCCAAGGAGCAGCTGGGCCCCTGAGCCATGGCCGCTGAGCCTGCGCGTCCGGAGCCTGTGCTCCGCAACGGGAGAGGCCACAACAGTGAGAGGCCCGCGTACCACAAAAAAAACAAAAACAAACAAACAAACAAAAATAAATGGTTAGTAGGCTTCAAGTATTAAAATAACTGACCTAGTAAATTCTTTAGTATAATCACACTTATAGCCAAAAATTTATAAAATATGTACTTCTGCAGTAGCACAACACTAAGTCTGCACTAAAGAAAAACGACTATGAACTGATTTACCACTTAAAAGACACATTCATTCTACCATTAGGGGTCTTTACCTATGGCCTAAGAGTCAAAATCCTACGGTACACTTTCTTTATAATTCAAAATTGCCCTTTCCCTAAGAAGTAATAATAACAGTGGTAAATGCCAAGACTTCGTATGATGAAACAGTTCAATTAGGTGGGTCTTAACCTCTTCTTAAAGAGAAGAAACCTATTTCAGAGATGGAGTAACTTCCCCAATATTATATAACTGCCCAAGAACTGATAAGAGATAAAATCAGTTTTAAAACCAGGTCTAGGGCTTCCCTGGTGGCGCAGTGGTTGGGAGTCCGTCTGCTGATGCAGGGGACACGGGTTCGTGCCCCGGTCCGGGAGGATCCCACGCGGAGCGGCTGGGCCCGTCCGTCTGGAGCCTGTGCTCCGCAACGGGAGAGGCCATGACAGTGAGAGGCCCGCGTACCGCAAAAAAAAAAAAAAAAAAAGAAAGAAAGAAAAGAAAAAAAGCAGGTCTATCTAATCTCAAAGCCCATACTCACTGTATTAGACTGCTTTCAACCATCATGAATCTTACTGGGTAAAAGGAAAAGCAGCTGTTTATATCTGCAGTCTTTCTTAAAACACTGACTGATGCTGCTACTTCTCCACTTCCTCCACAAATCCACTCTCACACACTAATGAGACCTTGCCAATAATGTCAGGAAAAGCAAATAAGCTTAAACTGACCAATACACTAACAAAAATCTTTATTCCTTCCAATGCCTCATACAACTCCTGGCCCTCTCAGGTCAAGCAAAGTATAAACAACAAGTTTTCCCAAACCCCATTTACACGTGTGTGTGTGTGTGTGTGTGTGTGTGTGTGTGTGTGTGTGTGTTGGGGGGGGAGGGTAGTGGGATAGCCTTATAATTACTATCACATCTTATCATATTTTTAAGGCACTTTTAACTAATCGAGTTAGATGCCCAGGATAACAATGATAGCCTACCCAACAACCTATTTTTCTTTAGTTCAGTGTCCAGCTAACATATATGTGCATTCAGTTACAAAATACTTGGTAAGTTTTAAAACCAATGAACTATATAGAATGCAGGAATAATTTTCCTTTGCTGTTTTTCCTCAGAAGCCACTTTTAAAAAATTATTATAAAGAAAGGAATGAATGACTTAACATGTATTAAGACCTCCATTACTTATTTCCATCTGTGCTATTTGTTCCAGTAACAGACCACAAGGGGGCATCAACCTAGGAGTTTTCCAGGGTAAGAACAGTGCCACATTAAAACTAGACTAGAATAGAAAGCCTAAAAGGGTAAGTTTGCATGTACTTCTCTCAAAAATGCTTCACTTCACTTCTAAAACTTTTCTCACTGTATTGCAATTTCAAATTATCCCTGTACAGGTTAATGTATGAATTAACAATCTGAGGATTGTACTAATCCGAGCTGTCTACATTTACCTGGTTTGCTTCTCTTGCTAGATTATGTCTTCAAAACAGATCATATAATTTTAAGGCTGCTGAGTCAAAAAGGAAAAAATTATCAGTGGTGGCTAAAACCAATAGATACTGGACATGCACTATTATCTTAAATGGTTGAAAATAATTTCTTAAAGGACATATTGTCAATCAAATAGATGTATAAATGTCATTACCAAAATATATAAGAAGTACACTTCAACAAAATTAGTAAAACATTACAGGTCTTTTAAATAAGCCTCTCTGCAAAGAAAGGAGGAAATGACTACAGGTTCCTAAAAAATAAATAGCAATAAGCAGTAATAAACTACAATAAACTGAGTATTTCTGTATAAAAACAAATTTACTTTTTAAATATGCTGAAAAGTGAAAATAACAAAGGTGGGCCTTCTACTACCAAAAGTTAACTCCAATTATAAGCCACTGTTAAAACACTTAAATGTTTTTTTTCCAAAATGTAGATCGGATGGAATCAAAATTATCATCTTAATCCTTACTTTTACATTTAGCCCTGTTTTCTCCTACCCAGGCTTCTAATGCATTTCTCATAGTCAAACACAGTCTTTCTTTTTACACAAATATTGGAACCACATCTAACATCCTTTGGTATTGTACTTCTCATTCCCTTGTTAGTTTTACCTACAAGTTAGGGCTCTTTTCAATTATTTATTATTCATAATACCAAGTATTCTAATAAATATACAGTTTTCTTACACTGGAAATTTTTTTTTAATTTTATTGAAGTATAGTTAATTTACACTGTTGTGTTAATTTCTGCTGTACAGCAAAGTGATTCAGTTATACATATACAGACATTCTTTTTCATATTCTTTTCCATTATCACATTGGAAGTAGTTAAGACTGACAACATATATTACATCCAGCGATATTTCTAGGAATGAAGCCACTGACATGTTTGGAGGGTTCTGTTTCTGGTATTATTTGAATTAGATATCCAGGAAACTCTAACTGTACTGGATGAAAGAGCAATGAGATATGGGCCAGATCTACTTTATTCACCAATGTACTCACCGCCATACAGTAAGTGTGCAACAAGTCCTTTTAAAGAAGTATAGGTCTACAATCACTTAGCCAAAAACCTCAGGAAAAAATGTTTCTCAATTTAGAACTTTTTGTAATTTAGTAAGGTAATACATTACACGTATCATACTTTACAGAACACTTGCAAGGAAATATATGAATGTTCAAAGTGGAATAAAATGCCTCTCAAATCAGTTCCATTGACAAATGAATATGACAAAAAACTTAGAAATAACTTTGTTTTCAGTTTTTTAAGACTTCTGAATTGCAGACAGGAGATTGTGACCCGTATTTCTGAATGTGACATACTGCCTGAATTGTAGTTTGCCTGCCTATTGTTTCACTAGAGATATCAATCATTTCCTCTCCATTCCCACACCTTACTCCCTAAAACCCCGCCCTCCTCTCATCTACAATAGGCAGAGGACCCCATTTCTCCATCTGCAACCAGTGTGAATGCAGAGGATCCACACTAATTGGGCCAATCAAGTTTACCCTGGGCCCAGACAGAGATTGAGGTGATTACAGATACTGGACCCGAAAAGGTGACCACAAAGGGATTTGCACAAGCTAAATCTAACAAAGCTGGTCTACGAAGTAACAACATAAATGTACAAGAAAACAAAACACACACGCACAAATAAAATAACTCTACCCTAGTTCCTCCTGACTTCTTATAGTAAATATTTTCCAAACTTTCATTTCTGTGGTTTGTAACTGATTAAGAAAGCTTCATAAGTAAGCTTGCTACGTAGAAATGAGAATATGCCTGTGAGGATCTCAAAGAAAACAAATAATTCATTAAAGATAACAGTAGAATGACGGGGAAAAAATATCCTTACAAGTGACAAAACAAATTGAAATGCCACCCTGCACCAATTACAGGAATAAATTTTTATTTTAAAGTAACACTGCCAACTATCAGTGAGACTATAGCAAAATTAATACTAAATCACTGCAAGTAGCTATGTAGCTTAACTCATTCCAGACTTCTACCTCCAAGTAGGGAGAAAAAGCTGATAACAAACCAATAATCTCTCTGAAAACTAGAAAAGCTAGATGAATATAAAATCATCTCTTAAAAGGCATCTAAGAATTGCCAAAGCAATGAGAACAAGAGGGACTAAAATTCAGGAGATAACTGTGGAGAAGTGAGTTGATCCTTTTTTCTTGGACAACTCTAGGCACAGGGAAGAGGCTGAGAACTATGTTTTTCCTGAGCAGAAATTTACAGTAGTCTTGAGAAGGCTGTAATAACAAAATCAGAGACATGAGCGGTCTTAAGCATATGGTTGTTTTCTTCTTGTGATGTGCCAAATTCTGAAGCTGAAAAGGCCAAAAAGCTAAACTGAAAGTGTGAAAAGCAGAGCTCAGGGAACTGATGAAACAAAACTTCAGAAGCCTTTAAGAAAAGAAATGTGGTGAACAAACTAGGTTTTCAGATGAAAGATAAGAAGGAATCAAAGGTGGCTGATACCTTACTAAAACAAAACCCACCCTGCACTCCATTCAGTACCTGCCTGGATTAAGGTATCCAACTCCTACTTTATCAACCTAGCAGAAGAAAGGGTGAAACTTCTCCAGAGAAAGATATCATCTTCAGGAGTATCTACAATTTTAAAGATACTAAAATATTAATATTTAATTGTAAATACTTCAGGAGTATTTACATTTCTAACATTTAACTAAAACTAACCAAGTTACCAAGAAATAGGGCCATACGAACAAACATCAAGAAGAAGAAAAACAACACAAAACAAAACCAAATAAATATGCTATCTATATACTGGAGTTAATAAACTAAAACATTAAAATATAACTATTAACATGTTCAAGAAAATAGAAGAAATACATGAAAAGATGGCACATTTCACTAGAGATTATCTATACAAGAAAAGAATCAAAAGGATAATCTTTAACTGAAACGTCTAAAATGAGCTCAATAAACAGTGTTAACAGGAGATTAAACACAAAAGTCAGAATTTTGAACTGGATGACACATTGATAAAAAATACCATAAATAAAGCCCAGAGATTTAAAAAGAAAACATTGAAAATACAGAAAAGACCAGTAAGAGACATATGAAACACCGTATAACTGAAGATCCACAAAGAGAGGGAAGAGAGAATGTGGTAGAAGCGGTATCTGAACAGATCTTGACATGATTTCCTAAAAATGAGAGAAAGGTATTAACCAACAGATTTGAGAAGCTCTAAGAATCTCAAGCAAGAGACATTTTTTTTTAAATTATATAAAGGCACAACATAGTTTCACTGATGAAAACCGAAGAAAAAATGTTATAATCGGCATGAGGGAGAAAGAGCAGGGAAGAGATACAGTACCTTCAAAGAAGCAACAAGAGTCAGAGCTCAAGCTAACTTCAACAAAAAAAATGACACAAACTGGAAAATAGGATAAAATCTTCAAGTGTTGGAAAAAAATAACTGAAAATCTATAATCATGTACAGAGCAAATAGATCCTCCAACATGAAGGAAAAATAAAAACATTTTCACACAGAAACAGAATTCTGCACCAGCAGATTTTCACTGGAAGAAATACTACAGGTAATTATGTGATGTGACAGAGGTGTTAGCTAACAAGCTAAGGTGGTAATCACTGTGCAATATATAAATGTATCAAAACAACACACTGTATACCTGAAACTTACACAACAATATATGTTAATTATGTCTCAATAAAGCTGAAGGGAAAAAAGAACTACTGCAAGAAGTATTTGGAGCAATAGAAAAGCAGAAAGAAGTAAAGAGCAACTGTACAGGTAATTTTTTAAAAGGTACAGATAAATCAGTATTGATCACATAGAACATTTAAATACTGTATTGTAGTGTTAAACACAGAATTAAAATGCATGGAAGCAACAATGCAAGAAGTGGGATGAATGAATGCATGTTGCAATCTCTAGGAAAAATTTCCCCAATAAAAAAGGATAATAAAAAAAGCTTAGTAAAAGTATACAGTATATTTAGTGCTAACATATACATAAAATAGAGTACTAAGGTACCACGGTGAAAAAGAAAGTATCTTCAACAAGTTAACAGAGGGGAGAAAATACAAGAGAATGTGTCTGATTAAATCAAAGGAACGTGCCCAAAAAAGCAGAGAGAAAAAAGAACATAAAAGTGGGTCAAATAGACAATGAGAAACCACTTCACACCCATCAGGATAGCTATTAAAAAAAGAAAGAAAATAAGATATGTTGGCAAGGATGTGGAAAAACTGGAACCCTAGAACTCTTGTGCACTGTTGGTGGGAATGTAAAATGGAGCAGCCACTGTGGAAAATAGTATGGTGGTTCCTCAAAAATGAAACACAGAATTACCATATAATCCAGCAATTCCACTTCTGGGTATATACCCAAGGGAATTGAAAGCAAGGACTCAAACAGATATTCGTACGCTCATGTTCACAGCAGCATTATTCACAGTACCCAAAAAATGAAACCAACCCATGTCCACTGATGGATGAATGAATAACAAAATGTGCAATACACATACAATGGAATATTATTCAGCCTTTAAAAGAAATTCTGATATATGCTGTAATATGGATCAACCTTGAAGACATTATGTTAAGTGAAATAAGCCAGTACAAATGGACAAACACTGTATGATTCCACTTATATGAGATACTCAAGTAATCAAATTCATAGAGACAGATAATGGTAGTTACCAGGGGACAGGGGAAGGGATAATGGGGAGTTATTGTTTAATAGATAGTGTCAGTTTTGCAAGTTCTGGAGCTGGATAGTGGTGATGGCTGCACCACAATGTGCACCACGATGCCACTGAAATGTATACTTAAAATGATTTAAATGACAAATTTTGTTAAGCATATTCTACTACAATTTTTAAAATAAAAAGTCAAGTAGAAAGGTGATAAAAATGAAACTAAATATATCAGTAATTCTATTATACAGAAACTGACTGAATATCCTAGATAAAAGAAAAAGATATCCAGACTGGAAAAGATGTCCAGTTGTGTTTAAAACCACAACTATATGATGTTATAAGAAACACACTTTGTACACAAAGAAATTGAAAAGATGAGAAGATATATCATGGAAACAAGCCAAAGCAAAATACGCTGATGTAGCCATACGAATATTCAACAAAGGATACCTTAAGGCAAGAAATATCACTAAAGATAAAAATATTTCAGACTGATAAAAATGCCCACTGACCAGGAATTTATTAGAGTCCTAAATTTGCATGCACCAAATAGCATAATTTCAAATGCATAAGCAAAGGTTGAAAAAATAGAGAAAAAGATAAATCTACAACCATAGTGGAGATTCTAAATACCTACCTACTCAGTGTTTGGAAATTAAGGAACATGTTTCTAAGAAACTCCTGAGTCAATAAACAGATCTCAATAAAAACTAGAAAATATTTTAACTAATAATGAAAATAACATAATGTGTGTGGTACCTAAGGTAATTATCAGAGAAAATTTTAAAACTCAAAGAATATATATTCTAAAGAGAGAATAGTAAAAATCAATGACTTTTGCATCTCTAGGAGCTTTTATCTGAAAAAGCTAGAAAAAATTACAGCCAGTGGGAAATTATTAAAAGGAAGAAAAACATAAAAGCAGAAAGCAACTTACATAAGAAAGCAACTTACAAAAGGAAAATCAATAGTCTAAAACTGGTCCGTTAAAAAGACTGATTAAGACTGATAAACCCCTAAGAAGATAAATCAAGAAGAAAAGACACATACAAATTGCAAATAACAGGAATTTTAAAAAAAGACATCACTACCAAAACTACAGATATTTCCAACTTTTAAAATATCCATACAAAGGGGCCTCCCTGGTGGCACAGTGGTTGAGAGTCCACCTGCCGATGCAGGGGACACGGGTTCATGCCCCGGTCCGGGAAGATCCCACATGCTGCGGAGCGGCTGGGCCCGTGAGCCATGGCCGCTGAGCCTGCGCGTCCAGAGCCTGTGTTCCGCAACGGGAGAGGCCACAACGGGGAGAGGCCCACATACCGCAAAAAACCAAAAAAACAAAAAAAAAAATCCATACAAGGAAAATACAAGGCCTAGACAGCCTCACTGGAAAATTATTCCAAATATTTAAGTTAGAATCAATACCAATAACATACAAAGTTTTTTATAAAATACACAAAAATGATAGTTGTTTTATGAGGTCAGCATGACCCTGGAACCAAAACCTAACGTGGACATTACAAGTAAAGAAAATTACAGACCAATATCTTTCATAGACACAGAAACAAAATACCTTAACAAAACAATATGAATTTAATCTGGCAATATATAAAAAGATAAACACCAACATAAGCAAGGGAGCTTTCTCCAATAATGTAATAGTGTTTCAGTATTTTTAAAAATCAAAGTAATTCACCTCATTACCATCTTAAAAAACAGAGAAAAAGCATTTGATAAAATTCAATATCCATTCATGTTAAAACTAGCAGACTAGGAATAGGAGAACATTTCTTATTTTCAGAGTGTCTACCAAAAGTCTACAGCAAACATCATTTGTAACAGTGAAATATTTAAAGCTGTTCCCCTCATACGCAGAACTAGATAAGGAAGCCTACTATCACTACTTTTATTCAACACTATACTAAAGGTCCTATTTCATTCAATAAGGCAAATAAATAAAACTAAAGCCTAACAACCTGGAAAGAAGACAACTGCTATTATTCAGACAACGTGTCTGATTATACCTATAAACATACTATCAAAATATACAGATAAACAATTATGGAATTCAAGTAAATTTAACAGTCAGTATACAAAAATCAAGTATATGTCTATATACTGGCAAATTATGTCTATAAACTAGCAAAAGATGAACAGCAAATTACAAAATGCAATGAAAAATGAACAAATACCTAGAGATGAATGTAAAAGACATGCAAGATTTATATACTTAAACTACTGAAGGACATTACAGAGGAACTAAATAAAAAGATATACCATGTTCATGGATTGGTGTAAACATGTCAATGCTCCCCAAACTGATCTTTAGATTCAATGCACTACAAACAAAACCCTAGAAGGTTATTTTGTGAGTACTGCAGAGCTGATTTTTAAAATATTCATGAAAAAGCAGAAGGTCAAGTAAAAGTAATCTTCAAGAACAACAAAGCTAGAGAAATTTTACTATATCAAGTCCTAGTAAGAAAGTGTGGTACTGGTGCAACTACAGGCAAATAATCCAATGCAACAGAACAGAAGAGAAACAAAACTACAAATACATGACCACATAATCTATGAAAAAGACATACTCCATATGGAATTAGAGCTATGCCTTAGAAGCAAAGGCTACATGCTAGGAATAAGAGCAAAACTGAAACAGACCAGCCCTAACAAAATCCAAAACCAACTCTCAACTGAGTTGTGTTGATCCACTAGTACTCTGGCTGCTTAAAGAAAATTTACCTCTCTTTGAAGGAAGGTAACATCATCAAGAGTCTACAATTTTTCACTACAATGTCTGGCATCCAATCAAAAATTACAAGGAAGTGTATGACAACAGGAGCAGCTGATGAGAAATCAAGAGAAAAAAATAAATAGAAACAGAGCTCCATTTAATTTACATACTGCAGTTATAAGACATACTTTTATGATTAATATATTCATGGAAACAGAGGGAAGGCTGAAGATGTCAAAACAGGCCTAGAATTCATTAAAGAAATGTCAAAACATAAATTCTTGGAATAAATACTGTAACTGAGATTAAGCATTTAGTAAAAGGATTTTACCAGTAGATTAGATACATAAGAACAGAATTAGTTAACAGGAATACAGGTCAGAAGAAGGTATGCAAAATGGCATACAGATCAAGAGGCAGCAAGAAAATACAGAAAAGAGAGTAAGATATATGAAACAATGAAAATGTCTAATATGTGTATCCAGAGTACCAAAAGTAGAGGAGACAATGACATAAAACCAGCATCTGCAGACTAGATAAGAATTTTCTAAACTGACAAGTCATCAAATTACAGATTTAATAAACTACATGTTCAAAGCAGGCTAAATACAAGGAAAACCAAGTCTAGACACATCATAATCAAATGCCTAAAAACCAAAGATGAAAAGTCCAAAAGCAGACAGAGGAGGAAATATATAAAAATTTTTCAGGGAGGGCTTCCCTGGTGGCACAGTGGTTGAGAGTCCGCCTGCTGATGCAGGGGACACGGGTTCATGCCCCAGTCCGGGAGGGTCCCACATGCTGCAGAGCAGCTGGGCCCGTGAGCCATGGACGCTGAGCCTGCGCGTCCGGAGCCTGTGCTCCGCAACAGGAGAGGCCACGGCGGTGAGAGGCCCGCGTACCGCAAAAAAAAAAAAAAAAAAATTGTAGAAGTAAAATATATGACAATAGCACAAATTCATGAAATTAAGCCATCAAAAGATTATCTGACTAATTTCCTAAGTGGCAAAATTTCAGAAGATTTATGAATAATTTCCTACTAATTTAAGGTAGACTGTAATAAAAAAAGGGATATTGTAGTCTCTAGGATAATAACTAAAAGGAAAATAAAAACCATACAACTATAAAGCTGAGAGTTTAAAATAGAATACAAATATTTTACTAACACAAAAGGAGAAACAAAGGAATAAAAAAATGTGTGACAAGTGGAAAACGTGGTAAAATGAGTAGACAAACTCCAACTAAGTGACAGATGAGAAAATTTAAAGACCCTAAATAGAAATATAACATGTTCATAGATTAGAACTGTAAAAATAAAAACACAATCAGGTAACATCAGAATGTTAACAATTAAAGACTGACAATATCAAAAATCATAGTAACATTTAACTGAAAAATCTGAAATATTATTTTTTGAGTAAGAGCCTAATTAAGACAAGCTATTGGTGCCTTTAGATACAAGGTATGTATTACATAGAAAGGATTGACAGGGAATTCCCTGGTGGTCCAGTGGTTAGGACTCAGCACTATCACTGTGGTGGCCTGGGTTCAATGCTTGGGGAACTAAGATCCTGCAAACCACACAGCGCCACCAAAAAATAAAATTAAATGAAAATTAAAGTAAAAAAGAAAGAAAGAAACAATTGACAAGATCTAGTAAATTAAAAGATGGATCAGGGAGGCTGAAAAGACTCTCTTGTTTGAATAATGTTGCCCAGAATCAGGATGAGTATGTACAGCATACACATTAGGGACAAAGATAATAAATTAACTTTAGTAAATGAGATTGAGCTTTTGTGGGCCATCCAAGTGAAGCTGCCCAACAGGCAACAGGTCTGGGAGAACAGAGTACATATAGGAGTATTTGAGGACATGCAGAGTGAGAAGAGATGACTGTCAGTGATGTAAAGTACAGGGATCACCAACATTTAAGCATTAGATGAAGACCCTAAGGAGACTAAGTAGGAATGGAAAAAGATAGAGCCATAAAAAAGTAGAGTCACAAAAGTTCCCATGGTACAGAGAGTTTCAACAGTTTACCAGGGAACAATAGAAGTTTCAAATAAAGCACAGAGGCCAAGTAAGGCCAGATCTGCGAAATGGTCCACTGAGTTTGGCAAGTGAAATACAATAAAAACTTGAGGTAGAGTAATTTCAATGAAAAGACAGAGGTAGCACCTAGTTTACAGTAGGTTGAAAAGCAAAGAATTAGAAAAAGAGAAATTATCACACTGCATTAAGTTTTCTGTTAACATGTTTCCATACAAATTTTAAGTCCCTTGAGGACAGAAAAGAAACCTTGTTTATCGCAGTATCTAGGACAGTGCCTGACACTTAACTCAGTTTTGTCTTTTTGTTCTTTGGGAAAAAGCACTCATTTTCAATAACTTTAATATTACTCGGTTCATAAAATCAGGAAATCAAAGGATAAGGAATAATGGCCAAATGCATACATTAAATGGGTTACTGTTTGCTATACTGTATTAGGATTTCTAGAACAAATGAACAAACGAAAGAAAGGAAGGAGGAAAGAAGTTTTTTTAAACAAACACATTTAGGGTACTGTCCCCCAAAACATGTCGTTATCTTAAGGTAGAGTAAATAAGTAGGGAGTACCCTGAAATGAACCTAGAAAGAGATGAGCCCAACAACACAAGGGTCTCAAATCACATTTTAATGACCCTGGATTTCACTCTTAAGTACAATGGGAAGCCACCAAAGGATTATAAGCAGTAGAGAGAGGGACAAAATTATGTAATTCAATTTACATTGCCAGAAAAAGAGAGACAACTCTGGAAAAAAGGTAGAAGGGGAGCAAGAGTGGAACCACCAAGACCAGCCTCCAAGTAAAACATGGTAACTTGAAAATGGCTGTGGAGATGACAAGAAATAGCCAATTCAAGGAACTCAAAACACTGGTCTCTAGTTTTTGAACATTGAGTCCTCTTACCTCTTTTTATTTAATGCTGTAGACTAAATTGAAAGTTAGAACCAATTCTTCAAAAAGGTAATTATATATGGCTTATAAAGCTAAACCAGTTTACCTTCTGACCACTAAACCACCTTGAGGACTTCACCTGAAGTCACTTCACAAATGAGAAACATACACACAGAGTGATTCACTGCAACATTATTAGTACTATCAAAAAACTGAAAACCACGAAAATGCCCATTAATAAGATACCAGATGAATACCTGATAATATACTTGAGTACTATGCAACCACAAAATATGATGAGAAAGATCTCTGTGAACCAAAGACTCCCAGATGTATCATTTAATGAGAAAATCGAGGGGAAAATATTATATGCTACCTTTTGTATAAGAAGGTGGAGGGGAGATAAGACAGCATATTTTAGTATTTATTTTTCAAGAAATACAGGAAGGATAAACTAGAAATTAATGTAAAGATTACTGATAGGGGTAGGTAGGAGCAGGGACAGGAATGAATTACCTCACTATACCTTTTGATATAGTTGTGATTTTAAACAATGCAAATGTTTTACAGACCCAAAGTCAAACTGATAAAAAAGCAAACACTAAAATTCAATACAAATATCAAATCCAAAATATAACTGCACAGAAAAAAAATAATAATTCAAGTAACTTTTGAGATCATTACCTAACTGCATACCCCAAGGGGGTTAATTCTGCAAGAACAAATTGAACAGCAATGAAATCATGAACTTCACTCATAGGTTTGCTGTTGGCAGTGGTATCAATGTAGTAATTCTAAAACTATTTTGTGTATACTGTGGAATAAAGGAAACGAATAAATACAGTTGTTGTTGAGAACAAGGTTTCATTACAGAAAAAGGGAGATTCAAATATAGATGGGGGTAGTTGAAGAAGAATTTTGTGGTAATGGATTTGAATGCAAAGTATCAGGATCCACTGAACCCAATTTTAGTTTTTAGTTTGTTTTTGAACAGTTCTAACTATTTGCAAAGGATTGATATTTCATGACTTCTATTCTCAGAGATAATGCAAAGAATAAAGAGAAAATTTACTTACTTAAAAAAAAGGCTAAAACTCATTCTATCTTGCAATTATACATGAGTACATTGAACCTTTTCATAAGCCTAAGACACATTATAGGATCCTACTGATTATATAATCCCTGCATCTTGTTTCATCACCCTAATAATGATTTCATGATTATTCATCAATTTTCCCAAACTATGCTTAAATAAAACTATATAACAAGTAATTGAGGAATCATGGAATCATCTAGAAGGAATATGCTATCAATAGTAAAAATCATTCTTCAGTTTTCTTACTGCATTGACCAAAGTACTGCATCATCTTTCAAAAAAGTGTAAAAGACTGAAGAAGACACCATCTTTGTAGTCTGATTTTAGCTTTCAAACACAATTGACAATTCAGAAATTTTCATTTTCTGTCCATAATGGGAAGGAGAAGAAAAGTGACAGAGAAAGACACTTCACAATTGTTAAACAAATTAAACTATGAATAAAAATGATAGCAGCTCTCTTCACCAGCACAGTCCAATAGAACTTTCTTTGATGATAGTAATCTTCAAAGTCAACACTGTCCAATGCAATAGCCAATGGCCATATGTGGCTATTGAGCACTTGAAATGTGGCTATTATGACTGAGAAACTTAACTTTTTTTAATTTTACTTAATTAGAATTTTAAACTTAATAGCCACACGTAGTTAGTGGCCACCATTTTGGATAGCACAACTAGATACAGATGATGGTGAAAATATTAATATAAATTAAATCTTAGATTATGAGTCTTCAGATGACAATTATCCTAGGTGAATTTTCTCAAAACTCAACAATCAATGAGTAATAAACAAAATTAACTCAAAGTTGATCAAAGACCTAAAAATAAGAGCTAAAACCATAAAACTCTCAGAAGAAAACCTAGGTGTAAATCTTCATGAACTTGGATTTGGCAATGTGTTCCTACATATGACACCAAAAGCAGGAGCAAAAAAAAGGAAAAAATAGATAAACTGAACTTCATCAAAATTTTAAAACTTGGGACTTCCCTGGTGGCGCAGTGGTTAAGAATCCGCCTGCCAATGCAGGAGACATAGGTTCAAGCCCCGGTCCAGGAAGATCCCACATGCCGCGGAGCAACTAAGCCCGTGCACCACAACTACTGAGCCTACACTCTAGAGCCCGTGAGCCACAACGACTGAAGCCCATGCGCCTAGAACCCGTGCTCCACAACAAGAGAAGCCACCGCAATGAGAAGCCCACGCACCACAACGAACAGTAGCCCCCACTCACAACAACTAGAGAAAGCCCACGCACAGCAATGAAGACCCAACGCAGCCAAAAAGTAAAATAAAATAAAAATTTTTTAAAAATTTATAAACTTTTGTGCAAGAAAGGACATTATCATTAAAGTGAAAAGACAGCATACAGTATGGGAGAAAATATTTGTAAATCATACATCTGAAAAGGGTTTAAATACCTAGAATAAATAAAGAACAACTACAACTCAACAACAAAAAGATGACCCAATTTAAAAATAAGCAAAGGACTTAAATAGACAAACTTAAATTGACATTTCTCCAAAGAAAATACAAAAATGGCCAATAAACACATGAAAAGGGACTTCCCTGGTGGTCCAGTGGGTAAGACTCTGTGCTCCCAATGCAGGGGTCCAGAGTTCAATCCCTGGTCAGGGAACTAGATCCCGTATGCATGCCACAACTAAAGATCCCACATGCCCCACAAAGATCCCACGTACTGCAACTAAGACCCAGCACAGCCCCCAAAAACAAAAACAAACAAAAAACACACACATGAAAAGATGCTCAACATCCTTTTTCATTAGAGAAATGCAAATCAAAATCACAATAGGTCAATGACATTAACACCTATTAGGATAGCTCTATTCCAAAAAAAAAAAAAGAAAAGTGTTGACAAGGACGTGGAGAAATTGGAAACCTCATACATTGCTGGTGGGAATGTAAAACTGTGCGAACGCTGTGGAAAACAGTTTGGCAGTTCCTCAAAAAGTTAAACACAGTATTACCTTATGACTCAGCAATTCCACTCCTGGGTATATATCCCAAAGAACTGAAAACAGGGACTGTAACAGATAACTCATACACCATCGTTCATAGCCACATTATTCCAAGAGTAAAAAAGTGGAAACAATCCATGTATTCATCAACATTTGAATGGATAAACAAAATGTGGTATATGCATACAATGGAATATTATTCAGCCATAAAAAGGAGTAAAGTTGTAATACATGCCACAACACAGATGAACCTTGAAAACATTAAGCCAGTCACGAAAGGACAAGTACTGTATGATTCTACATCTATGAAATATCTAGAATTGGCAAATTCACATAGAAAGAAAGTAGATTAGAGATTACCAGGGGCTCAAGGGAGGGGAGAATTGGGCACTAGGTCTCAGTTCCCCATCTGTGAAATCAGAAGTTGGACTAAAACACTGGTTAAGTTTAGTTTAGTTCCTTGGACCACTTCCCTGGCGGCTACTGAAAGTGGGTGCAAGGAACAGAAATACTCATCCCCCTCCCAGCCCCTCCACACATGCAACTTCTCCCTCAATAACGCAGAGTAATTTAGCTTTCATCTGTTTTACATATTGGGTTTTTGAATAAGGTTTTATTTTAATGAAGAAAGCTCTGTGCCTTAAAAAAAAAAAAGTTTGACTACCAGTAGTTTCTATGGTCTTTAAATCTAAATATTCTTAAGAGTTTGGTTAATTTAGCTAATTGATACAAGTTACCCTCACTCCATCCTGTTAAAAAAGAGTCTCAATAATTTGTTTCATTAGAAACAAAAAAAGATTTTTACCAGTATTATGTACCTATATTTTGACAAATAAGTGCTATATAAAAAAGTTGACCCAAAAAGTTTTAAAAAAAAGCAGTTAAAAGTAAATAGCTTTACAAATTATTGTAGAAATAATACCAAAGATGGTTAAAATTCTCATTGAGGAAAAACTAAAACATGTCCAAAGGTATAAAAGCTCTTCCCTTGCAAGAAACGGAAATAAAGCCTGAAGACCCAGTTTGGTTTTGCTGCTGAAAAATGTACAAAATAACTTAGAAAAACCAGTTGAGGTCAAACGTTGTGAGCCCACTACTTATACCTGCCTACTCTTGATCTGGGGAAAACTGATAACCATAGAGCAAGGCAGATCTGATGGTAGGACAGCCAAGAGTTCTCCATCTGTGAGTCCATCCTAACCTTCAAGTAAAAGTGATGGTTCCATCACAGTGAATGTAATTAATCTCACTGAACTGTACACTTAAAACTGATTAAAACAGGGGCTTCCCTGGTGGCGCAGTGGTTCAGAGTCCGCCTGCCAATGCAGGGCACGGGTTCATGCTCCGGTCCAGGAAGATCCCACACACCACAGAGCGGCTGGGGCCATGAACCATGGACACTGAGCCTGCGCGTCCAGAGCCTGTGCTCCGCAACGGGAGAGGCCACAACAGTGAGGCTCGCGTACCGCAAAAAAAAAAAAAAACTGATTAAAATAGTAATTTTTATTTTATACATATTTTATCATAATAACTAAAGATTGCTGGGAAAAAAGATCTCTAAATTCTATTTTTTTCCACTCCTACAAGTTTTTTGGCTTCTTGAGGACAGAGATTAGGGAGGAAAACCCTGAAGCACTGGAAATGAGTTTTGAAAGCAGGAATTATGTAAATGGTTTATGTTTGTACCTCCCTAAGTTCTAGAACAGACCATGCCAACCAGGAAGAGAACTACATATATTTGAATATAGCAGATGTTGAATAAAGGGGGACTGACTTGAAGGTGGAGAAAAAAAGAATCAATAAAGGAACAATATACTTCTAAGAACAAAAAAAAAAGTAGGGTATTCTCACCCACTTAGTCATTCAACAAGAAAAACTTCATATGTAACAGTGTGCAACAAGAACTTGGACATTTTTCTAAAAAGACATGTGGCAATATTCTTAAATCTCTTATGATCTTTGTGCACCAAACTTTACTTAATACAAAGAAGACTACTGTGTTTAAATTCTTATTAAAATAGCCAATAAAAATGGGTTTCACTATCCCTTATCCTTACTTCTGTACATTACTTGTAAAAATTACTTTAAAAAATAAAAATTAAAAAGATCCCTTGGACCTAGATGGTAAATGGTGATGACTATTTTTCCTGGTATACTGAAGGTTAATACATTTCTTAGCACTGTCCACTGAAAGGGCCTTGATGCAATAATATCCCAGTGGCAATGAGCACAACTTGGGCCCAGATCTAGGTTTCTCAGCATTTCTCATTAAAAAGAACCAGGGCTCTTTGAAGAAATAGTCAATTTCAGAACTAAGACAAGAAAGCTACAAGGTAAGCCTGGACATCCTGTGCCAAAAAAAAAAAGGTAATGACCAAAGGATAATAAGAAATGCCAAAAGGATGCAGGAGTCAGCTTGAAGGGGCTCCCACTGGCCAAATTTAGGACAATTTGAGCATCAAAAGGAAAAATGAAAAATTATAACACACTGAATTAAAAAACAAAAAGGGTCTACACTAATACTAAAAGGGGGGAAAGGGCTCCTCTTTACAGAAAAATGCCAGCTATAAACATAGGTGGTTAGAAACTACTAATTTGCAAATACCAATATAATAATTGATTCAGGCAAGGATCATCCATGGTAAAGGGCTGTTGGGGAACAGGATATTTACAATGTCTTCAAGTATTTAGTAAGTACTTTTAAAGTTCTTATTCCTTACACAAGGGAACAGGTACCTAAGGTGAAGAGATATCGCAGGTACTACCTTAAACAAGTAACTAGCAACACCAATAATAGAATAAAGTAACACTGTATGTCTCCTGCTGTGATAAAATAGGAAGTCATTATCAACTATGTATTATTCTTGTCAAAAATGATTATTTAATTCTGTTTCTTCACGAGTACATTCATCAGACATCTCTAAATCGTGGGCATTCTATAAGTAGTAAACTTGTAAACTCTTCAAAAATACCAATTTCATAAAGACAAAAGAATGTAGAGGGATTGTTTCAGATGAAAGGAAATTAAAGAGATAAGACGCTAAATGCAGCCTGTGATTGGATCTTGGATTGAAAAATGTTATAAAGAACACTTTTAGAAAAACTGAGGAAATCTGAATATGCTAAATAATATTATTGTGTGTCAATGTTCATTTCTTGGGTGAAAAAAAAAGATATGATTATGTAGAAGAATGACCTTGCTCCAAAATGATATGTGCTTAAGTATTAGGACATGATAATATCTGCAATTTACTTTCAAATCGTTCTACAAGGAAAAAAAGAAAAGAAAATACAGATAGAGAAAGAAAAGGCAAATGAGACAAAATACGATTGATGACCCAAACTATTCTTTAAACTTTTCTGTTGTTTTACAATTTTTGAAAATAAAAAGCTGCTACTTTAAAAAAAAGAAAGAAAGAAAGAAAGAAAGAAAAACTGCCTTAGGGCAGACTAAAAAGATCTAGACTCACTAATCTGGAGATGAAAGCAAGAATGATACAAGCTAAAAGATTTTAAAACCCAATCTGACAACATTAGGAGAACAAAATCAAACAGTTATGATCACAGCTTAGACCCCGTGCACCTTCTTCTCCCTTTCCCCATCAGTGTTTTGGAACTATTCTTGTCTTATACTCCAATCTGGAGAGGCCTAACACAATGAATATTGATTTTCTCCCCTTGAAATACTGTATTATAATGTTTACTAATAAAAGACTAAAACCAAAGTTGTTTCTTCTCATGGCACATGACTGGCATGATAATAATCACTAACAACAACCAAAACAAACTGTTTTAAAATAAAATATAACTCACAAGTTATGAGTTCTGAAAACCCATTTAGCTACAAAATGTATCTTTGGCTGTAAGCAAATATTCTTATGACTCTGCCTTTCTTAAAAATGATAAAAGGACTACATTAGAAAGATCAAATACACATTCTTCAATAAACTACTTATAACTACTCAATTTAGAAAAAGCATTTTATTTTACAAAAAAAAATGCAAATAGCCAATAAATACTTGAAAAGGTTATCAACCTCATTCATTAGTTATTATTAGAATGGCTAACAAATATGAAAAGGACAGACAGTACCAAGTGGTGATGAGGACATGGAATAGCTGGAACTTTCACCACTGCTGATAGGAATGTAAACTGGCATAAGCACTTTGAAAAACAAGCATTATAAGTAAAATTGAAGACACAAATACTCCATAAGAAAGTTCGGAGCAAAAACTATAAACAACCTAAACTGTTCACCTGAAAAATTAAAGAGAGTTAATGAAGACTCTAACATCAAATTTATAAATGTCTATCACAATGCCTGGCACACAAAAAAATTTATTCTATACAATGCAATCCCATCATTCCTCCCTTCATTCATGACAAATGGATTCTTGTCATTTAAGATTAGTATGATTCTCAAAACACATTTCAATGGTTTCTCACCTCACAAAAATAAAAACCAAAATCTTCAACAATGATCTAGTACAGCTCCTTACCTATCACAAACCATCTGTCATTTTAAATATGCCTATTCCACATCTTTACCACTAGAATGTGATCCCTGTGAAAACAAAGACTTTATTTTGTTCACTACTGCATCTTCAGCAGAAGAAGACATTAAGTAGGTACAATCTGGCAGGTAGCAGGTACTCAATAAATATCTGCTGAAAAATTATATGCTTGGATTCTGGGCTTGGAAAGAAGAACAATACCTGTGGTATGGAGTACACGACTGACAGTTTCCTAAGCTATGTGCAGTTTATCATAAGAAATATGCAAACCAAAGTTAAATTAGCTGTTCTGCTTTATAAAAATTTGAAATATTTACTCTTAATGCATTTAATTCCCCAGGTTCTATATCAAGAAAGTATAAGTTATTCCAAAATTCCAAATTACACGAGTCACTCAGTTATAATTATAATAAACTAAATAATAACATTATCCTCATGAATTCTCCAAAGTTACCATGATCCTGCAAATAAACCTAGGAAAACAATACTATATACCACTTTTTCACTATACTATATAGCAGAATCTCAATAATTCTGTTAAAGATAATAGTGTCTGGAGATATAAAACTCGGATAGAAACATCACCTTAGCCAAGAAACCAGTATTTCAATAATGCAATTCAAAGACAGATCCAGATTTAACAAGTATGAGGAAACTTCCCTAGAACAGCCCAAGACACTCCACTGCAGCCCTAGGTTTAACTTTTACGGCACAGATCAGTCCAGAGAGGCTTCTAGGTAGATTCCATTTTTTCCACCAAATACTTTACTCCTATTGGCAAAAACAGATTTAGTTAAAAGAAAAGAGGGGGAAAAAAAGGTGATCCAAGTTCCCTCTTGTCCCTGTATCTTTGGATAGAGAATTAACAATAAACAACATCTCCAGGGAAAAAAGAAAAGGAAACCACCTGGGGAACAGATATGTGAATAAATTGTACCTATCCGCTCTGGAATAAGAAACAAACCTGCCTAACTGGTGTTCAAACCAGCCAAGAGTAATCTGTCAGGAGCAGAAAATATTTAGCAATTAAAGATACAACATCCTATCTTTTATTAAAATTAATTAGGTTTTATCAATAGCCTTTCTTGAAAAAAAAAATCCCATTCAATTCACTCACTTTTAGGTAAAATAAGTGAAATTGTATGCTTTTAAAACATTTAGTGGTGCATTTTCCTATATAAACTGTGTGAATATTTATATACATATAATCATGACTAACCACACCACATAGTATTCTACAATTTTTACTGACTGCACAAAATCTCCTCACACCAACCCCCTTATGTTGAATTTTTAGCTTTTTCATTATTATAAACAAACCTGCAGGGAACCTTTCTGTACATGTCATTTTGCTAGATTAAAAAAAAAAAGAAATAAACAGAAGTTTTAACCAAAAAATCTTTTTTTGAAAATGTCAGCATTAATGCCAAAAATGAGAACAATATTCAAATATTTGATCCTGTCCATTTACTACAGATTTTGTCATTTACTTAAGTTGTGGATCTTTCATGCCCCCCTCCTTTGTCTTTTTCCTTAGGTTACTAATTTTTTTCCTTGTTATTCAGTGCTCCAAAGGATAAACAAGGAAAAAAACAGAGAGAGGGACCAAGATGAAACGTGTTACACTCCTTATCTGAACTAAAAAGAAAAAAATTGATGAGCAACATTTAAACCACTTTACCTAGCAGCCATTCTTAAGGTTCCCAGAGAAAATAATGCCCTGAACCTAAGGTATCCATTGCATATAAAGAATTCACTTCTCTCCTCTGCATCTAGAGCCTACTAGCTAGCTACCATCCTAGGGAAAACTGAAAAAATAGTCATTCAAATAATTTTCGTCAGGATTTAATTCTCTCACAGAACCCTGGTAGGGAAAGGCAAGTCCTAAAACACATTTAATTAGACTTATATAAAGAAATACTAACTGCTATACTATAAAACTCCTATGACATTTTTTTCCTTTTCCTTCCAAGAATGTCCCAACACTTCCACTTATTAGAGTTCACTGTACTCCTACAGCTGCTGGGTTGGTTTTAAAGCCTAAAGTCCCTCACAAAAATCTGACTGATTTATTTATTTATTTATTTACTATTTACTAGATAAAGTTTTCCTATACTGAACTATAATTAAAGGATAGCTATCTAACCAGTTTATCTTGTGGCCTCAAGGGTCTCTCCTGTCCACTGAAGCAGATCCGTTAAAATACAGTCTAGTCCATTTACTGAGGGACTTTATCATGAACTGGGAATGATTTTACATACCCATGACAGACATACACACGCTTATTTTATGTGCCAAAATAACATTAACACAGCACAGAAAAGTAATTTGGTACTATACTCAATGTCTACTGAAAACTGTCATCCAGGTTCCCATAGGACTGTAACTGAGAAGGCAGTTTTCAAATGCAACTGGATACCATACCAGAAAGCTGTTCAGAGCACCCCCAAACCGTATCCTTTGTATTTCAGACACACTAACATCAGAATAAAACCAAGGATTTCTCTTTTTAACATGCCAAATAGGAGAAAACATATCAAGTCAGCAGTATGCAAACATCATACTATGAAGAAGGAGAGAGTTAATTCCTCTACAGAAAGAAAGACAATGGGAACACCATCTTCTGAAGGTCTGTTTCACATTTTCTAAAAGACTAAAAAATGTAAATAGTTTTTGCCAAAAATGAACAAATTGGTTTCATGAAGGGCTGTCTTTTCTTCTTTCTTTATTCTTCTCGTAAAGAAAAAAAAAAAAGTCTTACAATTTAAACGCACCGAACTTGAATTTTTAAACCCCCAACTTGAAGAAAGCCAAGTTTAAAACCCAACCATTGTATATGGTATTAGAAAAAAAAAATGGCTCTCAGAAAGGGAAATCCAACGCACAAAATAATTTAGAACAACCAGAACAAAGTAGGAAAGGTTCCCACAATTCATCCTAACAGGTTATTTCCAAGCAAACCAGGATTTAAGTTCTATAAAAAGTTCCTTATCTAGCTAAACTGGGTATGTTTGTATACCTATGTAAGTAGTCATTTTTATACAGAAATGCTCAATAGAAAAAGTTAGGAATTCCCAGTGTTTATAGTTTTTAAACAACTTCCTAACCTTTATAATCATGATACTCTCAATATGACACATTTTAAGTAAATGAAACGTTGCCTTTCAAACTAAGAATTTCAAAGATAGTGAGAAACAAATGATACAGAATCCAAAGGGAAAAAAATCTCAGATTAAACAATAACACTGTATTTCTTAGACTGGTATACTTGTTCATATACAATCCCATTAGGAAATACAAAACTTTCTTTCCTCTTCACTGGTAGATTAAAACTCATTTATATAATTGAAGTTAAAATGTAATAAAACAGCATTCTATCATGACAAATACTAAACCAAAGCTGAAACTGCACATGAAGCGTTAGCGTTACAAACCTAGTAAAACTTTTAAGTGCAATCAGATAAAGAGCAACAAAGAGTATACATTTTACCAACGATGAGGTAACAAGCTAAAAAAAAAAAAATAAGGTGAACTATTCATTCACAGCCTGTCCTTCACTGAGAATATTCCCACGCACTGCTGTACGCATTAAGATTAAAAACTCACTTTCATACACAAGTTAAACAGATTATCGCATCTCTTTTCCCCAACCCTCCCCTCCCTTCAAAGGTCAAAGTGCTCCAGACAAGACAACGAAAGCACGTGACAAAAGTTTCCCCAACACGCTTTCCAGGCCTGGAGAATATGCTCCTCCCCCGTTCCGGGTCCGGGATGAGCTAGGCCGGGACCAAAGGGCTGCGGCCCACCGAGGGCAGGACGGGGTCGGCGGGGAGGAGCGGGGGTCAGCCCCCAGGCCCGTGTAGGGGGAACGGGGCGCCGAGGACGCGCCTGGGCGAGGGCGCCTCCCGAGACCGCTGGCGGAAGCGCGGGACGGAGCGCGGCCTGTTACCTTTTCCTGCTCCTCGCGGAGCCGCGCCACCTCTGGGGCGCGCAGCGGCGCCGCGGCCGAAGCCGAGGCCGAGGCGTGGGGCCCGGGGTCGGGCGGGGCCTCCATGGCGGGGCGCCGGGGCCTCAGCGGGGCGAACGAGTCCTAAACAAGTGTTTATGAAGGCGGCGTGGCCGGCGGCTGCCCAGCGCCCGCGTGCTCGCCCTCATGCACTGCGCGCCCCGCGCTGAGGAGGCCGCGCCCCACTTCTCTGCTACCGCGGCGGCAGCTGCTCGCGTCCGGGCTGCCCGCGGCCACATCTCACACGCGCATGCCGCCCGCCGCCGCCGCCGGCGCCCCCGCCGCCGCGGGCTCGGAGCAACAGGCCGGCCGTTAAAGGCGAGAAGCCCCGATCCGGTGACTGGGCCGAGCCAGGCGTCCTGTGGCGGCCGCTCCTCCTCCGCACCTCCCCCGTAGGCCCCGCCCCTCGCCCCGCCCAGCGCGGCACGCTGGGAAGCGCACGCAGCCTCCGCCCTTCGTCACGCCCCCGGTGATCGCGTGGCGCAGGAGCGGCGCGGCGGCTGCTGTCTTATCTGGAGGCTAAGCTGACCTGTAGCCCTTTGGAAACTCATTCTAGGGAAGATCGATGGTCAGTTCACGGAGATGAGCCCTGTCTTAGCCTTGTGTCCCCCTAATGCCCCCAGTCGTTGAGCGCTGCATCTGGCGGTAGGAGCTTAATTCGTGCACTAGTGCTGGTTCATAAGCATATTTAATTTTAGCAAAGTCAACTCTTCCCTGTGCCTGTTTAATGAATTAAAATATGCGATTAAGTTTTGTTTGTGTGTTAATTACTGCACACACAATTTTTCCTTATATAAAGGTATTGTGCTTTAATTAACATATTGCTATGTATGGGCTATTTAAGAGACTTTTCAAGGATAACGTTGCCCATACTTTTCCTCTTATTTCAAAACTCCTGTGACCTCTCTCTCCTACAGCCTCTGTACACAGTAGGCACCCAATTAATGCTTAATGAATGGAATTGGCCTTGCCCTAACAATCATCTCTGCTCCAATACCTAACAGTGAGTTGGGTCCTGGTTCTTCAACGTTGTGCAAATGGCAATGGGCTGGGAGGTAGCTGCAGTTCTGAACCTGGTGTGCCTGCTTGCTAGATTTCTCTTCCCTTCTGGCCAGCTCCCCAGTCCAGATACGCCCTTTTTACATTTGCTTCACAGAAAGAAGTGAGGAAAATTTGGGCAAATGGTAAATGTTAATTGCTCTCTTTTCCTCACTACATATCCAACCTCTGAAACAGGCAGTCTCTGACTGCTCTAGCACCACACCATCTGTGTATCCTCAGCTACTTCAGTAGCTGCTTCTCTGGTCTCCCTGCTCTCACTTTCGCCCCCTGTAATGGACATTGGCAGCTGCCCACCGTATTTCCCCTCATTCAGATGTTCAAACCTAACCCACTTAGCTCTTGTGCCTGTGGGAAGCGACCCACCTGCGGCTCCAGTAGAAGGGTAAGTGCATTTATCTTCTAAGTAGTTGGTTCTATGTGCTGTCTACAAGAGACTCACTTTAGATTGAAAGACACAAAAGGGTTGAAAGTAAAAGGATGGTGCTGTGGGCTGAATTATCTCCCGCCTGAAATTACCATGTGGAAGTCCTAACACCCAGTACCTCAGAATGTGACTGTGCTTGGAGATAGGGCTTTAAATGTGATTAAGTTAAAATGAGGCCATTAGCGTGGGCCCTAATCCAATCTGGCTGGTATCTTTATAAGAAGAGGAAATTTGGAGACACAAAGAAAAGCCAGGGGCATACATGCACAGAGGGATAATCACATGAAGAGTCAGCAAGAGGGCCTCCAACTGCAAGCCAAGGAGAGAGGCCTCAGAGTTAGCCAACCCCTTCACACCTTGATCCTGGACTTCCATCCTCCAGAACTGTGAGAAAATAAATTTCTGCTGTTTAAGCCACCCAGTCTGTGGTATTTTGTTATGGTAGCCCTAGCAAATTAATACATCAATAACCTAACTGTATACTTTCAGGAACTAGAAAGAGAAAAACAAACAAAACCCAAAGCTAGCAGAAGAAAGAACAAAGATTAGACTAGCAAGAAACAGAGAATAGTAAAACAACAGAGAAAATCGATGAAACCAAAGGTGGTTCTTTGGAAAGATGAATAAGATTGACAACCTGTCCTAGATTAACTAAGAAAAAGAGAGAAGACTCCAATTACTAAAATTAGAAATAAAAGTAGGACAAAATTCCAATTTTACAGAAATAAACAGGATTATAGGAGAGTACTATAAACAATTGTATAACCTAGGTGAAATGGACAAATTCCTAGAAAAACAAAAACTAACAAAACTGACTCAAAAAGAAATAGAAAACTATGAAAGCCTATTAACAAGTAAGGAGAATGAATCACTAATCAAAATCCTCCCAACAAAGAAAAATCCAGATGGCTTCAAAGGTGGATTTAAAACATTTAAAGAAGAATTAACACCAATTCTTCTCAAACTCTTCCAAAAAACTGAAGAAGAGGGAACACATTCTGTGAGCTCAGCAAGACAAAGACACCAAAAGAAAAGAAAACTACAGACCATGTCCCTTATTAATATAAATGCAAAACCTCTCAATGAATACTAACACTGAATACTGAATTCAGGAGCATATTAAAAGGATTATACACCACGATCGTGTGGAATTTATCCCAGGAACACAAAGGTAGTTCACCATATGAAAATCAATGAAGATAATACACCACATTAATAGAATGAAGGAGAAAAAATTGCATGCTAATCTCAATTGATGCAGAAAAAAGCACTTGACAAAATCCAACATCCCTTTATGATAAAAACACTCAGTAAACTAGGAATAGAAAGAAACCTCCTCAACATTGTAAAGGCCATACATGAAAAACCTATATCTAACATACTCAAGGGGGAAAGACTGAAAGTTTTTCCTCTGAGATCAGGAATAAGATAAGGATGTCTGCTTTTACCACTTTTATTCAACATAATACTGGAAGTTCTAATCAAAGAAATTAGACAAGATAAGGAAATGAAATGAAGCCAAATTGGGAAAAGATGTAAAATTATCTCTATTGGTAGATGTTATGATCCTATATGTAGAAAACTGTAAAGAATCCACAAGAAAAAAGAAACATGTTAGAGTAATAAACTCAAAAAAGTTGCAGAATACATAATCAACCGACAAAAATCAGTTACATTTATATACACTAGCATAAAAAAAGAATAAAATATTTCGTAATGAATTTAAGCAAGGAGGCATAAGAATTGTGTACTGAAAACTATAAAACATTGTCAAAAGAAATTAAATAAAACACAAATAAATGGAAAGACATCTATTTTCATGGATTGGAAGACTTAATATTGTTAAGATGAGAACTATTGTGGACTGAATGTGTGTTTCCCCAAAATTTATATGTTGAATCTTTGACCTTCAATGTACTGTATTTGGGATAGGTCCTTTATGGAGGTAATTAAGGTTAAATGAGGTCATAAAAGTGAGTCCCTGATCCAATAGGATTAGTGTCCTTTTAAAATGAGAGAGCTCACTCTCTCCACACACATACACTGAGGAAAGGCCTCTGGGAGACATAATGAGAAGGCAGACATCTACAAGCCAAAAGGAGAGCTCTCACTGAAAACTGAATTTGCTGTCGCCTTGATCATGGACTTCTACCCTCCTGAACTATTTCTCTTGTTGTATTTTGCTATAGCAACCCAAGCAAATTAATGCAACAATGCTCCTCAAAGGAACTGACAGATTCAAAGCAATCTTTATGAAATCTCAATGCCATTTTTTGCAGAAGTACAAAAACCCAGCCTAACTCACATGGAATTGCAATAGATTCTGAATAGCCAAAACAATCCTGAAAAAGATAAAGTTGGGAAAAGTCTCATACTTGCTGATTTCAAAACTTACTAAAAAGCTACAGTAATCAAAACACTGGGTGACTAGCATAAGGATAAGCATATAGACCAATGGAATTTAATTCAAAAGCTCAAAAATAAATCCTCCCATTTATAGTAAATTGATTTTCGACAGGGGTTACAAAATCATTCAATCGGGAAAGGACAGTCTCTTCAACAAATTATCCTGGGACAATTGGATTCCATATGCAAAAGAATGAAGTTGGACCCTTAACTTACACCACTGAGGAGTCCTCAAGCCAAAGTTGGCCATCAAGGCTTATGACGTCTCCCATTAATGGGTCTGATTTAGTATCCCTGCCATGCCCAGTTATAAGCTGGGAGGCATGGCCTTGGCAATGGGTTTCAGAACATAGCGGCTGAAGCCTTTGGTCAGTTACACCCCTGCAATCAGAAATCTGCCACAGTCCACCACCGAGGACCGTGGGGTGGATGTCACAACTGGCTGGGCTGCTTGGGTCTCTCTATCAGAATGGGACCTTGATGCACATAGATCAATGAAACAATAGAGAACAAAAAAATCAAATGATTTTTTTTAACATCTTTATTGGGGTATAATTGCTTTACAATGGTGTGTTAGTTTCTGCTTTATAACAAAGTGAATCAGTTATACATATACATATGTTCCCATATCTCTTCCCTCTTGTGTCTCCCTCCCTCCCACCCTCCCTATCCCACCCCTCCAGGCAGTCACAAAGCACCCAGCCGATATCCCTGTGCCATGCGGCTGCTTCCCGCTAGCTATCTACCTTATGTTTGTTAGTGTGTATATGTCCATGACTCTCTCTCGCCCTGTCACAGCTCACCCTTCCCCCTCCCCATATCCTCAAGTCCGCTCTCCAGTAGGTCTGTGGCTTTATTCCTGTCTTACCCCTAGGTTCTTCATGACATTGTTTTTTTCTTAAATTCCATATATATGTGTTAGCACACGGTATTTGTCTTTTTCTTTCTGACTTAATTCACTCTGTATGACAGACTCTAGGTCTATCCACCTCATTACAAATAGCTCAATTTCGTTTCTTTTTATGGCTGAGTAATATTCCATTGTATATATATGCCACATCTTCTTTAGCAAATGATTTTTTACAAAGACGATGCAATGGAGAAGGAAGTCTTTCAAACAATGGTGCTAGAAAAATTGGACATCCATTTGCAAAAAAAGAAGAACCTCTACACATACTTCATATCTTACACAAAAATTAAGTTAAAATAGATCACAGACTTAAATGTAAAATACAAAACTATAAAACTTCTAGAAGGAAATATAAGAGAAAATCACATCAACTTGGGTTTGGCAAAATAGATAAATTGAACTTTATCAAAATTAAAAACACTTGCTCTGAAAAATATACTGCTAAGAGAATGGGAAAAAAAAACAAAATAAAACAAAAAACAAGCCACAGACTGGGAGAAAATATTTTCAAATCACGTATCTGATAAAGGACTTATATCCAGAAAAATATAGAACTCTTAAAGTTTAACAATAAGGAAACAAACAACCCAATTAAAAAACAGGCAAAAGATTTGAATAGACACTTCATCGAAGAAGATATGTAGATGTCAAATAAGCATGTAAGAAGATGCTCAACATCATTTATCATAGGGAAATGCAAATTAAAATAACAATGAGATACTACTACACATCTACTAGAACTGCTACAATCCAGAAAACAGACAATGCCAATTTCTGGCTAGGATATGGAGCAACAGGAATCCTCTTCTGTTACATGGGAATACAAAAGGGTAACAGCCACTTTGCAAGATAGTTTGGTGGTTTTGCACAAAGTTAACATAGACTTACCATACTACCCAGCAATCGCACTCCCAGGCATAACCCACCTGATCTGAAAATTTATATCATCACGAAAACCTGCATGCAGATGTTTATTGCAGCAAAGTAGGGTTACTATGCATGGGTTTAGTTAACATAATATTGTGCAAATCAAGAGCTGTCTGTTTTGGATTTATTACTTCCTGTCTTTGGGGCCTCACTTTCCTCCAACAAGGGGAGTGACTTGGGGAGTCCTGAGTGCCTTTTACCCTGGTGTTGGGGAACTCAGTAGTCTACAGATGTACCCCCGCCCCCGTGCCATTGAGGCCCAAATACACCTTAACCTGGCTGGCTTCACACACAGGGTTGCCAGATTTAGCAAATAAAAATATAGGAAACGTGGTTAAATTTGAATTTCAGATAAACAATATATAATTTTTAGTATGGCTATGTAATATTTGGAGCATACTTATACTTAAAAATCTTCACTGTTTATCTGAAATTCAAATTACCTGGGCCTCCTGTATTTTATCTGGCAACCTCATTCACACTTCTGCTCCTGGGAGCCTCCCTACTTCCCCTGCATATTCATTCTCCTACGTTGCTTTAAAAATAAACACTTCAAGCATCAAGGACTTAAGCACTGATTTCAAAGTCCCTGTCACTTAAATGGCTCACTTTCATCTGCCAGGAACTGAAGATGGAAACCAGTGACAAGGACAAAAGGAAGCTGGGTAAGGGGAAGTGGGGGAAATGGGGGCATTTCATGAAGTTAACCCCAGCTCAAGTCTCAGGGTTGGTTTACAGTACTGGTTCTCAACCTTGGCTGCACACTGGGGCTCAAAAGAATATTAATGCTTGGATCTGGCCTGGGTGTTGGGAATTTTTTAAGCTCTTCTAAAGAGTCTACTTAACAGTCAAAGGTGCTGTTTTCTTGCTGCCAACAAACCACCCAAACTTAGCGGCATAAATCACAGTCCTGGAGGTTGACAGGGTCAGTGAGGCAGTCCTCAGAATCTCATGCAGTTGCAGTCATCTTGAAAATCTCTGCATGCACAACTCTGGACTTGAGGTTAGCTGTCACGTGAGACCCCAGTAGAGTGGTCAGCCAGAACACGTATATGTGAGCTCTCCTCTGGCTCCTTTAAGCCACGCCCAGCTCTGCCTGAGATACTATCCATTCCTTACAGCATGGCAGCTGGGTGCCAAGGGAAAGCCAGCTGGAAGTGTATCACCTTTTCTAGTCTAGCCTCAGAAGTCACGTAGCATCACTTTCAGCCACATATTATTCATCACAAGCAAGTCACTAAGGCCAGCCCATATTCAAGAGATGGGGAATAAAATCACCTGGGCCTTGCTCCAGACCTGCTGAATCATGATCTCTATATTTCAGCAAGCTCCTCAGTGGTTCTTCCATGGCCTGGCTTGGATAATCTTGCCATGTCCAGCAGTCTCAGTTGGACACATCACCAGTGATGGGGAACTTCCATTCGAAGGCAGCCATCACTGTGGGAAATGCGTTCCTTTAAAACTTTTTCTCTTCTTAGTGGAAGCAAAATGTGAATGTATTTACCTTTGAAATAAATAATTAAAGCATTGCCAGTAAGGCTGAAGTGTCATCGGACCACAACCCCTAGTGCTGGTCCCAGCCTCCACCACCCCAGAGCTATCACAGTTTGGTGAGTATCATTCCATATTATTGTCTATGTTTTCAACATTCTTTCTCAAGCTGTACCCCAAATTTGTTTTCCTGGAGCTCCCAAGCTTTTGAAATCTGTTTTCTTTACTCCTTAATTGCCTTGACAAAATGTGAAGTTGGCCCTTGTGACCTCACAAGGTTTTCCTTCTGCAGCCTGGTGTTCCAACTTTCCTTGGCCTTGACAAGGTCATGGACTTGTCGAGGTTCAGGCCTGGCTCTCTGTGCCCTGGAATCTTGCACAGGGCTGGATTTCTCCCCAGGGCTCCTGGTTCCCCAGTCCACGGGCATGTAAAGAGGAGGAGTTACAGGTAGAGATGAAGCAAATTTGGCCATAAATTGATAATAGTTGTAGTTGGGGGATGGACATGTGGAAGGGGTATTATACTGTTTCATCTATTCTTATATATGTTTATATTTTCTATAATAAGAAAGTGGGAGGTAAAACAGCAATGGAATACCACTATACACCTATTAAAATGGCCATAATCCAGAGCACTGACGACACCAAATGCTGACGAGGATATGGAGCAACTGGAACTCTCATGCATTGCGGATGGGAAAGCAAAATGGTGCAGCCACTTTAGAAGACAGTTTGGCAGTTTCTCACAAACCTAAACATACTCTTACCATACAATCCAACAATCGTGTTCCTTGATATTTACACAAAAGGAGTTGAAAACTTATGTCTACACAAAAACCTGCACATAGATGTTCATAGCAGCTTTATTCATAATTGCCAACACTTGGAAGCAACCAAGATGTCCTTCAGTAGGTGAATGGATAAATAAATTGTGTTAGATCCAGACAATGGAATATTATTCAACGCTAAAAAGAAACAAGCTATCAAGCCATGAAAACACTTGGAGAAAACTTAAATGCATGAAAGAAAACAGTTTGAAAAGGCTATGTGATGTATGTTTCCTACTACATGACATTCTGGAAAAGGCAAAATTATGGAAACAATAAAAAGATCAGTGGTTGCCAGGGGTTTTGAGGGGCAGGGTGAGGGAAAACAGGCTGAGCTCAGGACTTTTAGGGGCAGTGAAAATACTCTGTATGATACCCTAATAAAGGATACATGTCATTATACCCATATAATGTACAACACCAAGAGTGAACTGTAATGTTAAACTATGTACTATGGTGATTATGATGTGTCAGTGTAGGTTCATCAATTGTAAACAGTGCATCACTCTGATGGGGGATGTTGATAATCGGGGAGGCTATGCCTATGTAGAGGCAGGGTATATATTGGGAAATCTCTGTACCTTCCCTTAAATTTATCTGCAAACCTAAAATTGCTCTAAAAAATTGTTTTAAAAAATTTTTGAGGGGCGGGGAATGGGGAGAGACTCAATGGAGTGCGTGGTATTGGTCTAGCCCTGTGCCATGTCGTAGTGTGGGAGATAGAGCAAGGGCTCTCTGCCCTTAAGAAAATTCCCTTTGCTTTAAAAAAACAAGCCAGGAGCTTTCAGATTAAGCAGGCCTTAGGCTGCTGCCTGTAACTAGGCTTAGAAAGAGAGTCTGGCTTCACCGAAGTCACACAGCCTCAGCCTCCTTCCCAGGTTATTACCAGTATAGTCAAATCATCAGTGGGGCAACTGCTCAGCACTACCTCGGGGTTTAATGGGCTCCATCACCAAATGCTGTAATTGATGCATCAGTCTTCCTCCTGAGAAACTGATTATTATTATTTTTCCGTTACTTGATAACAATCATACCAAGAAAAAAATTTCTAACCTCAACTATAGAAACATACCAACACTGTGTTTTCTAGAGAAAGCAAATTTCACCCGATGAATTATACTTCCTTGCATAGATCTATAAGTGGCGCCCTCATATTTTTCTGATTCGTCTTTCTTATTCTTGTTTTTCTTTCTCTTCAATGATACAAGTGGCCAAGCGGTACCTTTGCTCATTATTTACATGCAAACCAGGACTACAGGGTTATAGTCATGTATTCTCTGGAGGAAATAATGTCGATGTTCTCTTTTGCCAGCTGCATATATTATTGACCTGGTGGACCTCCCAGCCCTAAGGGCTTCATGGTCTGCCATCCCTGTAAATGTACCCCGGGCATTGTAGCAACATATACCATATATCATCATAATGTAAAAACAACCTCAGAGACTGAAGAATTACTTTCCCTGGCTTCCCTCTAATTCCTCCTGAATATGTGAGCCTGGAGCTCAGCACAATCAGAGCCCGGGAGGATCAGTGAGAGGCAGAGGCAAGGCAGAAGGAATCCCATTTTACAGACGGCAAAACTAAGCATCTAAAACTGGGATAACCTCATCCAGAGAGGTGAACAACCTGCCTCCCTAGACATTTTTATAATCCACACATTTTTTTCTTCTTAAAATTTACAAGTAGTAAATGATGTGCAGCCTACAGTGCTCTTTCATTGTGGTTCCCAAGTGAAAATCATTTTCTTTCTTTTTTCAAGTACATGATCACAAGAGAAAAATCAGAAAATACAGCAAAGCAGAAAGAACTTAAAGAAATCCATAATTCCATGCACTCAGGGAAGAGATATTTATCTTGTCTATATAGGTCCTTCAATATCCCTTTATTTCATTCATTCATTCATTTTACAAAGATGCTTTGAGCTGCTAAAATGTGCCAGGTGCTATGCAGGTGTTAGATACAAAGTCATCAAAATATGGTTCCTGCCCTAAAAGAGATCAACCTAGTGGAGACAGAAGTAAACAAGCAGCTACACTCAAAGCTTTTCTGTATACACAGGTATCCATGTACACAGAACTATTCGGTACAAAAAACAGAATCACATCATACATGCTATTAGCCTGATTTTTGGCCTAATATATCAGGAAAAAAATTCATTGTCAATATGCATTTCACGAAAACAAAAATAAACTCTAAAACTAAACCTAGCAAGAATTGTGCAAAACCTACATGGAGAAAACCAAATAATTTTTACTGAAGATTATTAAAATAAGAACTTCTAAAAATCAAGATATAAATCATATGCAATGAGTCAATGCTGTCAGACTACGATTCTCTATGTATCTGATGCAATCCCAAACAAAATCCACATAAATCTTGTTATAAACTTGTTAACATTCTCAAATTCATCTAGAAATGTAAATGCCAAAAATAAAAAATTTGTATAAAGAGCAATTGGGAGTACTTTGCCTGCAAAAACCAAAATATGGTTTAAGACATCAACAGTCAAACAACACAGTATTGACATAGAAAATAAGAGATCAGTGGAATAGGACAGAAATTCTAGAAATAACTCTTAAATAAAATTTAGTTTTAATTTGGCATTTCAAATTAAAGAGGAAATAATAATGGAGTATTTGATAAATACTATTGGAATAATTACCTATTGTTTTGAAAAAGAATCTTATACTTAACTCAAAATATTTAATAACCCAAAACTAATGTAAGATGATTTAAAGATTCAAAACAATAAAAAGTATTATAAACTAATAGAAGAAAATATGATTTAAAAATTTAATACTTTTTAGGTATGAAAAGCATTCTTAGGCAAATCTAGTAGACATAAAGGAAAAATTTGATTTAACTGTGCATTAAGCTTCTCTCCAGCAAAAGATACTACAAAGTTTAACAAGAAGCCTCAGAATTAAAATATTTGCAATATTTTTAACAGATTAAAAGTTAATGTGCAGAATATATAAGAATCTCCTAGAAACAATCAGGAAAGCACAAAATACTTATTATAAAAGCGAACAAAGAACATGAAGGGGCAATTCAAAGAAGAAGAAATATAAATAGCCAATACATATATGAAAAAATTTTAAACCTCTCTAATGCTCAGGGAAATGCAAATTTAAATAGATATTATATTTCACTTATTAGATTGATGAAAATTAAATATTTTAACCTCTAGTTTTGGAAAGTGTGAGGAAAAATAGATGCTTATAAACTGCTTGCTGGGAACATGAATCAGCATAGCTTTAGTGAGCATAATTTAGGAATATTATTAAAAGATTTTAAATGTGCAAACCCTTTGACACTGCAGTTCTTCTAGAAATAAAACTTCTAGAAATGCTTTTTATTAAATGAGCCAAGCTTTGCTTGGGAAAGTTCACTTTGCTAAATATCCTTCAGTAGGGAACTGATGGACCTATAAACTGTACCAGTCAGCTATAGCTGCTTAACAAATCACCTCCAAAACTCAGTTACTTGAAACAACAATCACTATTCTCACTTTTGTGTCTGTGGATTGGCTGGAAATTGACTGACCTGGGCTAGGCACTTCTAGATGGTTCTGCTTTAAGATTCAGGGCCAGGGATTTCCCTGGTGGTTCAGTGGTTAAGACTTGGCACTTTCACTGCTGGGCCCAGGTTCGATCCCTGGTCAGGGAACTAAGATTCCGCATGCCATGTGGCAGGGGAAAAAGAAAAGATTCAGGGCCAGATAGACTTGGCTCTTAACTGTAGGTTAACTTGCTCCACGAGTTTTATTTTGGTTCTTTGAAAAGATCAGCAAAATTGATAAACATATAGCTATTCTGATCAAGATAAAAAGAGGGGAATGGACAAATTCCTTGAAAAAATACAACTTGCCAAAATTAACACAAGATGTAACAAAATCTGAACAGTCCTGTACATTTATTAATGAAATTGAGTTGGTAGTTAAAACCTGTCAACAGTGAAAACTCCAGGCCCAAATGGCTTCACTGGTGAATTCTATTATACTTTCAAGGAAGAAATAGCACAAATCTTACACAAACCTTTTCAAAAAATATAGAAAGATCAGCCCTGAACCAAGATGGCAGAGTAGAAGGACGTGCTCTCACTCCCTCTTGCAAGAACACCAGAATCACAACTAGCAGCTGGACAGTCATCGACAGGAAGACGCTGGAACTCACCAAAAAAGATACCACACATCCAAAGACAAAGGAGAAGCCACAGTGAGATGGTAGGAGGGGCACAATCACAGTAAAATCAAATCCCATAACTGCTGGGTCAGAAAGGGAAAACAAATGTCGTATATTAATGCATATATGTGGAACCTAGAAAAGTGGTACAGATGAACCGGTTTGCAGGGCAGAAACTGAGACACAGATGTAGAGAGCAAACATATAGACAGCAAGGGAGGAAAGCAGCGGCGGGGGTGGGGAGGTTGGGGGGGTGGTGTGATGAATTGGGCAATTGGAATTTACATGTATACACTGATGTGTATAAAATTGATGACTAATAAGAACCTGCTGTATAAAAAAGTAAATAAAATAAAATTCAAAAAAAATAGAGGTTAACACTTCCCAATTAATTTTATAAAATCAGCAGAAAGTAATGCCAAAAGTCTGACAAAGCCATTTAACAGTTAAATATCAATCAGTGTAATTCATGATATTAACAGAATAAAGCAGAAAAACCAAGTGATCATTTCAATAAATGTAGAAAAAGCATTTGGCAAAATTTAACATCTATTTGTGATTTTAAAAAAACTTTCAGCAAACTAGAAATAGAGGAGAAGTTTCTCAATCTGATCAGAGACACCTGCAAAAAGCCTACAGTTAAAATCATCCTTAATGGTAAAATAACAAATGCTTTCTCCCAAGATTGGGGACAAAGTAAGAATGCTGGCTCCTGCCACTTTTATTCAGTATTGTACTGGTAGTTCTTGCCATTGAAATAAGATGGTAAATAAATTTTAAAAGAGTAAAATGAAATACAATTAAAATAAAATATGATGTAAAATAAAATATATAAATACTGGAAAGGAGGAATAAAACAATCTCTATTGAAATTATCTGATTTTTTATATAAAATATTCTAAAGAATCTATAAAACAACTGCTAGGACTAATAAGGGAATTTAGTAAGGTCAGAAGTTACAAGGATACTATTAAAATCAATTATAATTTGAGATACTAGAAGAAAACAATTAAAAAATGAAATTTTAAAAATATTTAAAATGGCATCAATAAACAAAATGTACTTTGGAGTAAAGACAACAAAAGATAATGAAGTCTTCTACAATGAAAACCATGGAACATTGATATACTATAAATATACCATGTCTGCACAGGGTGTTTCAGTATGCTTAAAATGTCAATTCTCCCAAACTTATCCATAGATTCAAAGCAATCCCAATAAAAATTCCAAGAGGATTTTTTACAGAAATTGACAACCTAATTCCAAAACATATATGGAAATATAAATAACCAGCAATATAATTTTTAATAGCTTTTTTTAAAGGTAAAAAAAATTGGAGGATTTACCCTACCTGATTTCAAGTCATACTATAATCTGCAGCAATCAGAACAGGGAAGTATTGGCAAAAGCATGGAAAATGGAACACACTAGAGGGTCCAGAAAAAGACATACACGTATATCTTCAATTGCTTTTTGACAATGATGGCAAGGCAATTCAGTAATGAAAAGGAAAGTTTTCAACAAATTGAACTACTGGGCATCTATAAGAAAAAAAAAACACATTGACCATTAACTCACACCATACACAAAATTAACTTGAAATGGATCACAAGACTAACTGTAAGATTGTAAACAATAACAATTCTAAAAGAAAACATAGGAGAAAATCTTAGGGTAGGCAAAGATTTCTTAGAATACAAAAAGCATGAACCACAAAAGAAAAAAAAGATAATCTTCACTTTATCATAATAAAATTTTTTTGCTCTTGGAAAGTCACTCCAACAAAATAAAAAAGTAAGTCACACACTAGGAGAAAATATTCATAATACATATAACTCATAAAATACTTAAACCCTAAATACATAAAGAATCCTTACAATCAGACATAAGAGGATAAAAAGCCCCCCCAAAAAGAGGGGCTAAATATTTGAACAGTTTATAAAAGAAAATATACAAATGATCACCTGAAAAGATGCTTAACGTCATTCATCATCAGGGAAATACAAATTAAACTACAATAAGATACCACTACATATTCATCAGAATGGCTAAAATCAAAAAGGTTGACAATACCAAGTGTGGACAGGATATGGAACAAATAGAACTTTCATATACTGCTGGTAGGAATGGAAAATGGTAAAACCACTTTAAAAAAACTGTTTGGCTTTTTTTTGGAGTGGGTGGGTAGAGCTAAACATATACCTACCATGCAACCCAGCCATTCTACTTCTGGTATATGCCCAAGAGAAATTGAAACATATATCCTGTGGTAGGTAGAATGGCTTCCAAAAATTTCTGGAACTTGTAAATAGGGTAAAAGGGATCTTACAGATGTAATTAAGGGAGAGTAGCCTGAAGTATACAGGTGAGCCAATCTAATCACATGAGCTCTTAAAAGCAGAGAACTTTCTCCAGCTGGAGGCAGAAGAGATGGAGCAAGGAAAGAAGGCAAAAAGATTCTGAGCATAAGATTTTACATGGCTTTGTTGCTCTGAGATGCAGGTGGCCATGTGCAAGGTCAAGAGGGCAATCTCTAAGAGAAAAGACTGTCCAGGCTGGGAGCTAACAAGGAAATGAGGACTTCAGTTCTACAGCTACAGGAAATGAATTAGGCCACCAAGGAAACAAATGAACTTGGAAAGGGACTCTTTCCAGATAAGAGACAAAGATGGCCAACACCTTGACTTCAGCTTTATAAAACTCTAAATAGAGAATCCAGTTGAGCCATGCTGTACCCAGACTTCTGACCTACAGAACTGTGAGGTTATAAATGAGTATGGTTTTAAGCACTAAATTTGTGCTAATTTGTTACAGGAGTGATAGAAAACTAATGGATGTCCCCACAAAGACTCATACACAAATGGTCATTGTTTATGCATAATAGTAGAAAACTGGAAACAACATGAATGACAAAACAGGTGAACGGCTGAACAAAATGTGGTATATCCATACAATGGAAGACTACTTGGTAATAAATATGAACAAATGGGGACTTCCCTGGTGGCGCAGTGGTTAAGAATCTGCCTGCCAATGCAGGAGACAAGGGTTCGATCCCTGGTGTAGGAAAATCCCACATGCCACAGAGCAACTAAGCCCGTGCTCCACAACTACTGAGCCTGCGCTCTATGGCCCTCATACCACAACTACTGGAGCCTGCGCACCTAGAGCCCGTGCTCCGCAACAAGAGAAGCCACCACAATGAGAAGCCTGCACACGGTAAGGAAGAGTAGCCCCCACTCACCGCAACTAGAGAAAGCCTGTAAATGCCAGGCACAAAGGAATGCATGCTGCATAATTCCACATGTATAAAATCTAGAAAATGCAAACTAAATTTTGGTAACAGAAAGTAGATCAGTGGTTTCTGGGGCCAGGGGCAGAGGGAGGGAGCGACTGCACAGGGTCATGAGGAAACTTTTGTGGATGATGGAAATATTCTGTATCTCAATTTTGGTGCTGCTTTCAGGGGTGCATCTGCCAAACTCATCAAAGTGTACACTTCAAATGGGTGCTGTTGTTTGTATGGAAATTGTACCTCAATTAAGTTGATTAAAACAAATAGAATTCAGAGGCATTGAGGGGTGCCTTGTAGGAGTTTTTAAAAGCAGGGAGTAAAACTTTGACAGAATGAGTTTCCCTTCACTTTGGAGTTACACTAAATTTGTAGACAAATCCAAGGGAAATGGCCATAATTTCAATAGCAAGTTTTTCCATTTAGGGACATAGTAGGTCTTTCTCTATGCTCTGGGACAGTTGAAACAGCATTACCTTGTCCTTAAGAATTTCATGGCCTTTACCCATAAAATAATCTGGGCTGAGTGCTGGGGAAGGGGTGGTCGTTGGCCAGGAAGGGTAGGTGTGCTTTCACTGTTAACAAGGGTGGAGTTTGGTTTTAAACACCAGTTATTCTCAGTCACCATTTAGCTTTTTACCACTTTCTGAATAATCTCAAGGTTAGTGGTCTCCACTCAGTTTTAGGTTATGCACTCTTTTCCGTCAACAATTTACAAGCACAGACCTTTTCAGGGATGCTGTTGAGGGCCACCCCCTATCCCTACAGATGTGGTGGGTGCTCCCACACAAGCAGCTGCTTCCGCACCAGCACTGGCTCCTTTCTGCTTTTTTAGGCTAAAGGCTTTTCCTGCATCACAGAAGATTCCTTGGCCAGCTTACAGGGCAGCTTGAAAATGTCAGGGAGTTAACATCCCAAGGGCAACTCTTACCCAATGAAGGAAAGAAGGTAAGTATCCCAACTTCTCCATCCCTTGATGGGACAGTCTGAATGCCTACATGATACCTCAGATGGCCTCTGAGGTAGTGAGGGAAGCCCTCACCTGTGCACCCCTCTCTGTCTCCCTCCCCTTTCCCCTCCCTCCTGCTTCCTGAAATCACCTCCCAAATAAACAACCTGCACCCAAATCCTTGTTTCAGGGTCTGCTGTATACTATGGTATTATTTCAATGTGTTTGTAATAAAACATACACAAAATACACATTTAAAAGGATAAGATAGAGATAAACAGTAGTTTAACTAACTTATTTATTAACAACACAATCTTCTTGCTCTCTTCCAAATATTAATCATGATATTCTTAGTAAGTGGCAATGTGATTAAATGTGCTTCATTTATTTTTTAAAACCTTGATTAACACTTTGTGATACAGCAATTTGGAAGCCTGGTTCTGAGTTCATTTTATCTTGATACTTGGTTTAATGATTTTGATAACTAAAAAAGTCACTTCAGAAAGTTATGTGAATCTGAATGGAATAGGCATCACTAAATTACATGCTCACTTTCCAGTCCCATCCACCAACCATGCAAAGGTAGCTGTTAAAATCTGGCCAGCAAATGCTGGTCTTCCTGATGTCGGTCATTGTTCCTGCTCAATGATTGGAAAGAGTTGCATTTTTATGTTTTCAACTAATAGCATGAAAACCCATGGAAATTATGCATTTGGGGAGATTTTAAGTCTGGTTAGACAGGTGTACATATTTGCCAGAATCCATCAACTTTTAGCTTTAAAATAGGTTCCTTTCAAGGTGATTTAATACTGCTTTTCAGGTAACTGAAAAATTCAGGTAACTTGATGATGCCTTGATGGCTAATGAATAAGCTTCAGGATGTGCCCAGGAAAATCCTCGGGGCCCAAAGCCTCCAGGAAAATTCAGGAAACCCCTAGATGGTTCTCTCCCATCTTAAGTGAAGCAGAGTTGTTCTGCTTTTGGGCCTGGAGGCCTTGCAAAGCAGAGATAAGGCTAGGCTGACAGGGAGCCTAGGGCAGAAACAAATCACCTGTCAGGTGTGTCTCCCACACAGTTGCTTCCTTTCTGTGGTGTCAGCCTGACCTGACCCTGGGCCCTGCCTCTCCTTCCTAGGTCTGCCAAGGCCCTCAGGTGGAAGAGGCCAGATGCCTGGGCTGCACTGGGAATGGATGCAGGCCTGCCAAGAGGAAGGCAGGAGGTGATTTGCTACAGTGCAGGCTCTCCAGCCCCACCAACTTCAACTCTGAAGATGGTACCTACTCTCCCCCACCTCCACCACGTTCTCCCCCTCAGCCTCCTGGCAAGGAGAAGTGAGCCTTCCTTGGGGAAATGGGGTGCCATTCCAGCTTCAGGAGAAGCTCTGCTTGACTTGAAATTGCACCTTGGTCTCATCAATGCAGGCTCTGTTCTTCTTGACAAAAATGAAAGCGTCACCTAGGCCTGATTGCTTGCAGGAAGAAGACAGACTTGGGTCTACCCATCAGCTTTGTACCTTACAAGGCTGGAAGAGCTGGTTGGTCTGCATTGTCTAAACCTCATGGGTCAGCCATTATTATGTCCATTTCACAGATAAGGGCACAGAAGCTAAGCTGCTTACCTGCAACCTACGACAGCTGTACCTCTTACAGGAGCCCAATCGTGAGAGAAAGGAGTGATGTGATGATGGATGGATTTAAAATGGCTAGAAAAGGCACAGGGGACATCCAGCAATGGGGGAGATACAAATTAATCAACAATGAACACACATAAGAAAAAAATTTAAGTCCAAGTGTTGGATAGAATGTGGGGAAACTCTTACCTTATGGTGGGAATGTATATGTGATAATAGAGCAAAGTTGAAGATGCTACTGCACTTCCAGGTTTATTACCCTAGAGATGCTTACACGTGTGTCCAAGGAGACACGTAGGACTTTCACTAACTGGAAATCATCTAAATGCTTATCAATAGGCAATGGATATATTGCATTATATTGTCTGCTACTTTTTGCTTCTTTAAAAAGAAGTCTGAGGCAGAAATGACAAAAATGTTAACTGGTATTTATCATTGTGTGTTATTATATGATTTTTTAAACTATTCAAAAGCACATGTAGTGCTTTACAAAAGTCCAGCTTAGCCTGACTGGAATTGTACCAGCAGCCCAGGAATGTCAACCACATGCTGGCCCAAAGCTAAATCTCAACCACAGCTTGCTTTGGGAACCTGAGATTGGGGTTCCAGAGCCTCAGGGAAGTTTTCAGAGTCTGGAGTTGTCCTGCCAACCAACTTACCTGGATGGTGCCACAAGGCTGAAAGGAATGCCGGCTCCTTGCCTGCACTTGGGGGCTCATGGTATAATAGGAGACCTGGATCACAGACCCATACCAGGTGAAGGACATCACCTTCTCCCTGGTGACTGGAAGGGCATGACCTGAACACCACTCCAACATCCCATGAATTGTCCCATGCCCTTGCTGCAAATTCCACCACTCATGTCTGGCTGAGGGTTTCAGCTTTTGCTAAAATCTTGTTTTTAACTCTGCATATGCAGTCTAGGCCTCTGTCTCTGCTGCTGCCTCCACCCAAATGTGGGTGCAGCCTCTGTGCCTCGATTTCCTCTTCCCAATCCAAGGTTCAGAAAGCCAAAGTCACGAGAGGTTCACAAGAACAGCCCCTTGGGCTTCAAAACAGGGAGAGAAAGTGGCAACGCAGTTGGGCCATGCAAAAGGAAATGACAAAGAGATGTGACAAAGAGGGTGTAAAAGGTTATGGGGCACTAGCAAAGTGAGGGGTGTGGCTGGAGCAGTGGAACTAAAGCTGCCTGGGTACGCTGAGGATAGACCATGGAGAGCCATGAATGCCAGGCAAGGAGGGAATTCTTGCCAAAAGGAGCTTGTGTCTTTGGCACTAGTCTAGCAGGTAACTTTGCTAGAAGGTGTCAGTCCCTGTGCATCTGTGACCACACATCAAGCCACATGCTGGGCCATGGACCCCGGGATGATTGTCCCCATGTCCACACCACGCTCCCTTCTTGCAGACAACCATATTTGCTCCACTTGCCAACCCTCACTGGTTTCAAAGTCACCCAGGGTGAAGACACAACCCTGCCAGTCCTTCAAGAGCCATATACAGATTCCTCTCCAGCCCCTCATCTCCCACTGTCCAAGCTGCAGAAGCCAAAAGGCTCTGTCCCCGCCTTGACATCGCACATCGCCTCGTCCTCAGATTGTCTCTGAGAGTCCAGATTGTACGTCTTCCATTTCTCTCCTCTGCCTATTAGCATGACTCTTTTGGTTGCAAGTGACAGAAAACACAACTCAAACTGGTTAAAGGGAGATCTATTGGCTCAGGTAACTGAAAAGTCTCAAGCATAGCTGGATTCAGGAGCTCAGCTGATATCCTAAGGACTTGGTCTCTCCTCTGTGCTGGCTTCAGTTTCAGGCACACCTCCTCCCAGGACACCCCAGCCGAAAAAGACTTCTCTTCCCTTATGTTTCTGGCAAAACCCCCAGCATTACACCTTGGCCCCATTCCACCTGTGAGCCAATCACAGGAGTTAGAGGATGGAGTGCACTGTTGGCAGGCCAGGGTCACATGCCCACTGTGAGTTCAGTGGGTGGAGTAGCCCCCTCTCAAACCTTAGAGACTGCAAGTTGGGGTAGAAATGTTCTTCAAAGGAAACTGGAGGTGCCATTACCTGAAGCAGGATCATGCATGATGTGCAGGAAAAAGCAACACAATTTCTGTTTTATTTCTGTGTTCCCCAAGCTTAGGGAAGGTCCAGCGTGGGGCCTGGGACATATTCATACTTCGTAAATATTTATAGGATGTATGTATGGATGGATGGATGGATGGATGGATGGACGGATGGGCGGGTGGGAGGAAAAATGTCTCCAATTTCCTCTGGCTCCCCACTTAGAATGTTTGGCCAGAGCTGGACCTGACGTTACAGGCCCGTTCTCTCCCCAGAGCTGAGATTCTGGCATGCGTGGCGTAAGTGCAGAATCTAGAGGGCTAGAGAGGGAAAAAAGGGGGTCTGGACTGAATACCAGAACAGGAGAAATGCCAGCAAAGTGAATTGTGAGGACTGACAACCTCCCCGATTAGGGGGAGCCTGGGGAGCTATCCTATGACAAAGCTGCCGTCCAGACACGTGTGGATGCTGGAGTTGCAACCATGCAGCCAGAGGTGACTGGTTTGAAAGGAAGCAGGGGGTGAACTCTGCAGGGGAAACTCCCAGATCTGGTGCTACCTACCTGATTTGGCCCAGCTCCCAGGCCTGGAATCTTCCACCAAGACTCCTCACAGCCCAGGGCCTGGGACTCCCAGGGACCCTTCAGCCCCCTTTCCTGAAGTCTCAACTAAGGGAGGAGGATGAAGTTACTAGGAAGTGACCCCTCTGCCTCATCTGGCCTGGCTTTGCCCCTGTGGTCGGGAGGGAGACACCATGGACAGCAAATTACCAGACCCAGAAAACTCCAGCCACCCTCCATCAGATTTCTGGGGCCCGGAGACTCCAGACCTACCTTTCCACCAGGACTTGGAAAAGTCAGAATACAAAAGACCAAAAAAGTCTCTGGATGCAAGAGTGAAATACTGGGTCATGAATATGGTAAGTCATCTTAGTAGAATTTGCTGATTGATTGATTATAGACTCACTAATCTCCTAGATTCAAATGTACCTGAAGAATACGTGAAAAGTTGTGAATTCTAGTCAAACATTGCAGGACAGGACACTGTTTAACTCGTTTTCTTTAAAGTGACTTACCCAATAATTTTTGGCTTTAAATGCTATATAAATATTTCATAAATAACACATACATTTAATATTTTAACAATTTTACACCATATCTACAGTACTTTGGTACCTGACTTGTATATTTATGTGACTATTGTTAGAAGTGACTAATTGGGTTTGATTAGCTCCATCATTAATATTCTGTCCATAATTTAACATGCTTCAATAAAATACCCTAAAGCAGTGTAATGATTAGATTTCAGGAATATGTGTTTTGCAATTAAGTTCCTCTTGATTTTGATATGCAGATGAAGAAATGGTGGTCTCATTTAAAAAAAAAACTGCCCTTATTAACTCAGCAGTATACTCTGAAGATTAGGTAAGAAATCCAAGATTTTCTCTTTGTATATGCTAGTTAAAATGTATTTCAATCAAGCCTATGTGGGCAAATCAGATTTGATTAGTTTAAGTTCACAGTCATTCTACCTAAATGAATAATGTGTCACCTAACATTGCAAAAATTTGATTAATAGTTTATCAGTTAATTAAAAACGGGGTTTAATTTTTCTTTTTTAGGAAAATGCAAGGTAGATATTCCTTGTGTTCATCATAAATGCAAATTATTTCAGCTTGAATCTATTGTTCCTTTTTTGCTTCTTAGCCAACTAGCAAGAAAAATAAAGCTCTTAGAAATATCTCTGGGAGGGAGGAGTAGTGAAACTTTCTTTGCTCCCACCAGGGGCTGTCACTTGTTTCCTGGCTGCAGAGTTCACTCTGGGTGGAGTTGGTTCCGTGGCCTTAGCTTCTCCAGGCATCTCACCTCCTTGCCTCCCCTTCTGTCTTCATTCTCCCTGAAGCCTGTGGCCATAAGACTTTTCCAAATGACAACTTTTGTCACCCTGTTCAGTTTAGTTATCTGCGGGGCAGGAACCAGGGAACCAAAGAAGCCCCTTTCCCTGGGAACCCGACACACGACACTCCCATCCTCTTCGGAGCTGGTTATCCATGTCAGATAATTAGAACACCAGGGTGTCTTCTTTGCAGACAGTGGATTCCTCACGGAAAGGCTGCTGGGCATATTGAGTAAAAGGTTGGTTCTTCCTGGCGGTGATGTGGGGTGGCGTCGCAAGGCAGGGAAGGGAAGGAAGCCCATCCAGAGTGGGTGAATGAGCAGGTTTTCTGCAGTCAGCCTGACTGCTGGCACCTGGGACGCAGCACAGACTTGGCCTCAACCCATCCTAAGGGCAAGGATGCTGGACAATTTATCCACAGCTTCTCTTGTCACTGACTGAAGTCTGTTCCCAGGGCCTTAATTTCTGGCCTTTCCCACCTGTCCTGCACACAGGCCGATCAGGCTCCTGTGGCTGGAGCTGGGCCCCATGAAGAGTGCCCGTCACTTGTTTAGTTGAGTGTAATGGAACGGTGAATGCTGAAGGAGCAGGGGCAGGGCATCCCTGGAGCCTCTCACAGTGGGTCCTGTGCTAATGTCTCAGTCCCAGGCACTCTCATAAATTCATTCTTCACTTTGAGAGGACCTGCCTTCCTCAGTGTTTATCAAGAATGACAATGCCTGTCGGGAACCAACCAGCCCTGGGCACAACTGCAGACGCTGTGACCTCAGCTGTGAACAAGTCTGACCAGTCACTACCTTCAGTCTTACAGTTCAGGGGCAGGAGACTGACACAGATATGTCAGTTGTAGGAATGATGGTCAGGGAGGGCTTCTCAGGGGAGGTGACCTTGAGCTGAGACTTAAAGGATGAGAAGCAACCTGGGAGATCTGGGAGAACTTCCCAGGCATAGAGGAGAACAAGGGTCGAGGCTCCAGGGCAGGAGTAAGTTTGGAGTGTGAGAGTCGAGAGACAATCTCTGGCAAGAGTGCGGGGAGTGAGGGACGCAGAGTGCAAGTGATGTTGGGAAGGTAGGCAGGGCCAGATCGCTGAGGCACTGGGCCCTGCCGCCCTCAGGGCCACCGCGGAGCTCTCCACAGAGTGCAGCCAGTTACCCGCAAAGCCCCTGAATCACCATGGAAGAGCGGGCATCGTTTAAGACTCACAGCTCCGCACAGTAAATCTCAGGTGTGCTCGAGTTTGAGAAACTCCAACCTGGGCTCAAGGATGTCTGAGCGTTCAAACTACTCTGCTCAAAGCTCCGGTTCCCTGGGAGTGAGTGGGGCCAGGGGGCCGTGGCACTGCAGGGCGTTCTGCCGGCCCAGTGCGCCCCGTTCTCACATAGATCCCCTCTGGGCCTACACACGCGGAAAGAGGGGTCTGTCACGGCAAGGACAGAAGTCACGAGCCCCCGGCGGGGACTTGGCCTGCGGTTGTGCTTGGTTCAAGCAGGCTGGATTTGGAGCTAAATCTTACTTGATCTGACCCACAGCTTCACTGCTGTCTGGAGAGTTCTGGAGAGGATCTTGGTCACCTGCGGCCTATCTTCCCAAGCTGGTGTTTCTGTCGTGGCTGCACTGGAGGGCTACCTCTCTGGACCTTAGTCCTCTGCTCAGGACCCCTGCAGAAGCAGCCCCTGGCCTGGGTTTAGATTCTGCCACTGGGCATGCAGGGCACACGTGCGCCTGAGGTGCGCCTGGGCCAAGAAACTGAATGGTGCTGCATGTGCCACTGTTCTGGAGTGGGGGAAGGGACAGAGGCCAGTATTTTGAAGACCCTCCCTGGTGGCAGTCATGCACAGCCAGGGTCAAGAAACCCAGGAGCTGGGAGGAAGGTCTTGGCTGTTCCCCAGAGACACCTGTAGGCAGGCCCCCCAGGCAGCAAGGAGTCAAGGAGAGAGCCACCTAGGGAGTGGGTGTAGGAGCTGGAGCTTCCTGCCACCACAGGAGCCATGCATTGACTAGATTTATAAAACTGAACACCTGCCACTGAACTGAATCCCAGGGAGAATGGGGACATGCCAAGAGATAGAACTTTCAGAGTCGTTTAAGCTGCAAGTTACCTCAAACCGTCCTCCGCTGGCTCTTAGACAACCCTAGGGCCATCGGGGAGGAGGGACTGTATCCCAAGGAGGGCAGTCCAGCAACAAGGCCCTGGCTACCTCCCCACGGCCCCTCCACACCTACCTGTGCAGAGCAGCCTGCCTGTTTCCTCACCGTGGCCACCCATACCAGCTTCCACAAGGTCCCAGGAGCTACAGATACCCAGTCTGTAGAGCAGCCATCCTCTGGCCCCTTGAGCCCTTGTCTCTGCTCCTGCCTAGTCTGGGAGTGAGGGCTATTTCTGCCCCTTCTACCTTCCAAACACCTCGGTCAGGGCCTGTTCTGGACAGGCCAGGACAAGGGGAAGAGAGCCATTCCACTCAGGCCACTCATTCTGATGAATATCAAGTGCACACTGTTGTCACTGTGTCCAGTGAGGGTTTCCAGGGAGTCTGTGTGTGTGTCTGGTTAAAAGCATTAACTTGCTTTATGTAAATATAGTCAGTTTACACTAATTTATGTAAACTTGCTTTGGCAGTTTTTCATTATTTAATAAACTGGGAGCTTGAAAAAGTGGAAGTGGCTCAGGCTTCTCCTAACCCTTGGGAGGCCAGGTCTTAAGGGCAGGGGTCATGCCTTGGAGAAGACTCTGTGTCAAAAGAGGACCCTGAGTGTCCAGCTCTGCTTGGAGGAGATAGTAACTGAGGCCAACAAAACAGCATGAGGCAGGGCTTTGCATGGACCAACCATCTCATATCTGATCCTCACAAAAACCTGATGATGTCAGGCCTTTTCATATATTACCCATTTTACAGATGAGGAAACTGAGGCACAAAGAGGTTAAGTAGCTCCACCAAGTTCACAACAGCTAGTAATGGGCAGAGGCAAGACTCAAGTGCAAGCAGCCGGTTTCAGTGCCCACGTGCTTATCCTTGCTGCTCTCCCACCTCCAAAGTCCCAGCAACACCCTCTGTGGAGATTTTCACATCCAGCAAGCAGGAAAGGACCTATTGTTCCCATCTTACTGATGAGCAAACAGTGGTAAAGAGACTTCCCAGCATGTCTTGGTAAGTAAGTGGTAAGGTCAGGCCTGGGTGCCTGTCCAGGGTGCCTGTCTCCCCGCCCTGGCCTGCCTGCCCTCTGCTCCGGCCCTTATAAGCACACCTCAGTTTCCAGCAGGCAGCAAAGGCCCATACCTATCCAAGGGCCAGACTCCCCTGCTCTTGGCAAGATGAGAGGAAACAAATTGTCAGGTGTTTTTGTTCTTGTTTCTTTTTTAAAAAGAAAACTCTCTAAAACCCACCAGGAATGAACTCCAAAGACAGCATCCCTTAAGCAAGTTTAGGAAGGACTCTGAGTATTTTGAAAATCAGGACTCTATGGGGCCCAGTGGTATGTGAATGTCCACACATAGCTGTGCTTTTCAGAGCAAGTTTTTCCATCTAAAAACAATACCAAGAACTAACCCCAAATGTCAGTATCTATACATTTAGAATTTGGACTATTTATGCTTCAAAAAAAACTATCTGGAAAAATGGCACACTGGACCAGTCTATCTCTGGGAAAAGGGACTAGACCAATGTCAGAATTGCCAAGTTTAAAATCTGAACTCCACCCTCTGCTCTGGGGCCCTGGCTGAGTCAGGGCGCCTGTCTCCTGTGAGTGGCAGAGACTGGCCCCCATCAGTAGCGTTGGCTAACAAAGCCTTTATCAGGCATCTTGAATTCAGAACACCAGCCCCACATTTGCAGGAGTGGAGCTGCACTTGTGAATCACTAATGTCCCATCTTCTGGACAGCACGGGGGTGGAGGGATGGCGGGAAGGCCCTGCAGTCTCTGGGCTGCTTAAGGAAAGGCCGCACTATAAAATGAGGGCCAGGAGGAGGCTGCATGAGAGCATCGGAGGGTGCCATTAGTCCTGCATCTGCGGCTGGAGCCTGGCAGGCCTCCCTCTCCTGGCTGCCCGGCTACCCCTTCTCCCTGCCGGCAGGGCAACTGCTGCCAGGGAGGGGTGGCAGGGAGTTTGGGGGGAAGTTAGCAAAACGGTTTGGTATTTCCACATAGGTCAACTGAATTCCTGTTAGTCTTTCACACATCATTCAACAGATACCTTTTTGAGCACCAAGAAAGCACAGGCCCCGTGCTGAGCCCTCAGCAGGGAGGCAGGAAGAGGGGGAACACCCAGGGTGCCAGGCCCCTGCCCTCCCAGGAGCACGACAAGGTGGGGAGAGCAGAGAGCCCATGCCGGGCTGATGCTGGCACGAGGAAGCAGCGACCTGCTTTACTAGAGCCGGGAGCTGAGAGGCAGCCCAGGAGCCCTCCCCGCAGGACTTGAGGTGGCCTCACTGTGGCAGAGTATTCCTCATCATGGGCCAGGTGTCGCCTAGTCTCCAACTCCTTCCAAGGGTACTAATTAAGCCCGTTTCTCAGGTGCAGGAAGGGAGCTTGAGAGAGGTTATGGACTTGCCCACCCCACTCATCACTAGGTGGTAAAGCTGGAGCTCGGAGCCATGCCTCTACCCTATGCTTCTCCTCTAGGTAAACCAGCCTTGTGTTTGGGGCCCTTGGGGCCAGCCATCAGTTGTGAACAACACAGGAACAACTGAGATGACTCTGGGGATGAAAATGTCCTCCTTTGTTGGATGGAGTCATGCTAAGTTTGCGCCAAATAGTCCCCCCACCCCGGACCTGAAATTGAACGAGGCACGTGGAGCACATTGACACTATGTAGGTGCTGCCTACACACTCACAAGCTGCTTCCAGTGGGTGATGAGCGCTACCAGGCACCCGCCATGCGGCCCAGCCCTGCACCAAACCATGTGGGACAGGTGAGAAACAGCAGAGCCCATCTCCTCCCCAGGGGGCTGTCAGGATCAGAGGAGAACCAGGAGATGAACATGATCAAACAGTGGACAGAATCCCCCATTCTTTCACTTCTGCAATTCTCTCAAATTCCCTGCGTTTCAGCCACGAGAGTCTATCCAATGAACACTCCCCCCCCCAGCAGCTTTGTGCCTTCTTCTCAGAGCCCTGGACTCTGGGTCTGGTCTGCACTTAGGACACGTCACAAGGCCAACCCACACCATAGTTCTGGCGGCCTGGGCCCCAACCCCATCCCATCTCACTCGACCAGAGGCTGAGCATTCTGGGAGCAGCTTCCAGGCTGGTTCTGCTCGCCTGCCCTCCAACCCTGGGGCCAGGGCCTGGCCCACTAATGCCTACTCACTCAGTCATCCCATGGCTGTTTCTAGAGGGCCTGCTGTGTGCTAACCCTGAGTTAGGTGCTAGCACATGTGAGGGGAAAAACAGTCAAAGTTTCTATCTTCTGAGAGCCTGACAGATTACTGAAGAGACAACAGTGAATCCAGTAAACAAACAAAACAAAAAAACAAACAAAAAAGCACTTAACAATGATAAAGTGTGATCACTGCTGTGAAGGAAAAGAACAGGGCGCCCTGAGAGAGGAAGAGAGTGGAAACTGAAGTCACACAGGACGTGGGTGTCAGGGAAGGCTCTACTCAGGTGTACACACAGGGTGCCTAACGGATGCTCACAGTCTGGAGAACGTGTTTGAAGGCAATGGAAGGAAAGGGGACATGACAACAGAGAGGAAAGGGGCCCAAAGTGGGGCAGGGGATCAGAACAGGAAGAGAGAGCCTGGCATCTGATATCCAAAGCCCTCTCTAAAGTCCAAGGACAAAAGCTCAGTGAAGAGGTGACAGATGTGGTCCTGAAACAAGCTGGGCCAGCAGGCATGAACTGCTACTGATACGCCGGGTTCTGAAAGCCCAGGCAGGGGCCTCAGTTCATTGGAGAATCTGTGACATTTATGGACCACTTCTGGGTGTAAAACAGGAAATCAAGGAATTATAAAATCTCCTGGGCGGCAGTAATCGTGACCCTAGCCCAGCCCAGAGAGCTAAGAACTGTGCAGGCTGCTGGCCTCTGTGCCCTGGTCACCCAGCTCTGCCCCCTCTGGAGACTGAGTCAGAGCTGGGGACACCCTCGAGCTCCCTCAGCCAGAGGCAGTGGCTGGGCACGGCAGGAATGAGACTAGGTGGCACACCCTGGGTGGATGGTCCCCAGCTCCCTCCAAGGGACACCTAGGGGAGAGGAGAAGGACAACGTCTGCCTGCAAATCCAGAAGCCCTGGACCCAGGGCTCAAACAGGACTTCGGGTCCCAGATTCTCGCTACACACTCAGCTTCCCTTGGAGTTGGCTTCTTTCTCAAGACTGGTTCTCCCCAAGTGATGCCCAGGCTGAACCTCAGCTGGAGACCATCTCCCGAAGTAGTTCCTGCCAAGTCCCGAGACTAATTCTGATTGGCCAGGCTTGGCTTCCCCACTGGGGCACAGGTTAGCTTCACCCAAATCGTATGGACTTCCAGCAAAGTGCAGGTCCCCGAAGGAAGAGCAGGTGCCTTAGACAAAGGAAAGAACAGGGCTGTCTAGCACAGAAGGGATGAGAAATGTATTAAGGGGGAAAAACAAACCACGACGCAAAGCAAAAGTCCCCAGAGAGAAGTGCTAGGGTTCAAGGTTGGAGGGAGGCCCTGACAGGTCAGGAAAGGTATCCTGGAAAGGAAAGACACTCAGATGGTTTTACAGACTGCGGAGTTCTGTGAAGAGTAACCACTAGGCTGCTTTCTACTCTGTTCTTTCTCTCCTGCAGGTGCCTTTTTCTTAATTACACCCAGAGAGCACAGGAAACTGGATGCCAGCGATATTTATTTTCTGCTCGGAGCCCGGCACAGGTAACTCACCAGGGCCATCTTTCTTAATGAGGGAAGAAAAATGTCAGAACAGCGATCAGCCACGATGCACCCAACAGACTTAAAAATAAGCAAAAATAACATGAAAATTCATTTTGCATTAGCTGGCTGCATATATCATCCCCAGATTAGGAGAGCAGGATGCCTTTGTACTGTGGTAAGATCTGTTACTAGGGATTCCCTCATAAGTGGACATGCCTCACAGAGGGGATATTCATTCTGGAAGTTATTTTATGCCAGTTAAAACCAGACCTGAAGTTGGAGACCTAGGTCCACATTTGTTCCCCCTGGTCCTCCTGCTGCCTGAGATCTGCATCCCCAGCCACTCTCTCTGCTACTTCCTCACCCCCGACCTGGGAGGTCCCACCTTCCATTTGAGGTTATATTTTGTATGTGTGTGTGGGGGGGTGCAGAAGTCCCTGCCACTTAATAACAACAACCTCCTGTGATCTCACATCACCCCTAAGCAAGCCTGTGAGGTCGGGATTGTCACCCCTATTTCATAGAAGAGGAAACTGAGGCTTACGTGGGCTTATCCACTGTGCTATACAACCTCCCCATCTGTTCTGTCAAGAGCAGACACTAAATCCCTCATTGCTATTTATTTACTTAGGGTCTGGCCCGGAGTCCCTGCACAGTGGTGCAGTCTGTCAAATGACAGGGTGAATGGGTGGTAGGGTCCTGCCCCCATCTGGACCGTGTGCTTTGAGTGCTGGCACCCCACATTATTCATGCAGGCTGAGCACACAGTAGGAGCGCTCAGAAAGGGCTGAGTGGTGGCTGGAGGTGACACAAGGAGCAGGGAACTCCTCCTTGCTAATTCCAGGCAAAAGCAGCAAGAAGGATGAAAAGAAGTGGATGAGGAAGTCCTTGAAGTAACAAAATGAAAGTAATGCTGATGGGCTTCATTTAGTGCTGTTCAGAGAAGGCAGAGCCGGAGAGCACAGGAAGCCCGCCTCCCGGGCCTGGCCGCGCTCCCTCCTATAGTGGGGGCAGGCCACAGTGGAAAGAGCTGTTGGGCCCTCCCTACAGTTGGCTCACTTGGGAAAGGTGCACATTACCCACCCCACACTCCTCCTTCACAGCACACAAAGCAGGGAGGACATATCTAGAGGAAAGTACAGAGATGAGTCAGTGAGAGACACAGATGGTGAGACAGCTAGAGACAAATGATGGCCAGCACAAGGAGAGAGACAGGAGGGGACTAGAGAGGTGAGGAGGTCCCAAGAAAGGGACAGGGAGCTGAACACCTCCCCTCTGCCCTGTAGACCCCTCTGTACCTTCCCCCACCTGCTCTGGGCACCTCCCCACACAGGCTCCCCCAAACGAACACGTCGGACACATCACTGCCTTCTGGACGGGTTTGAGCCTTGGTGTGTGTGTGAGGGGTGCCTAGCAGGAGATGTGGGGCAGAGGAGAGTGGTTGGGGTGACCATTCCCCAGGCTCCTCCTCCTGAGGTCATCACTCCTGTCAGATGGCGCTCTCTGCATGGCCACCTTGGCCTCCAGATTCAGGTACCTCCTCCTCCCCTAGACCCGGAGCGCTGACCCTCCTTCATAGGTTCACTCTCCCTTAATGACCCAGGTGAGCACGCCACCTGCTTCTTGCCAGGTCCTGGCTGATACAGGGACATCTTGGGCTTCTAACTTCAAGGGGAAAATGGACCCATCTGCAGAGGAGAAAGGCCCTTGCTTCTGATGTGAGAGGCGTGTACTCCCCTCAGAGGTCAAAGGACCAAGCTGGGTGGGGCATTCTTGGGAGCAGACCACCTCTCTTTCGGAAGGCAGCAGCCAGCACAAACCCAGCCTCCTCCATGCACCTGGGTGCCCATGACTGGCTGTTTCACCAATGTGTCCCTGGGCTCTGATGCAGCTGTCCCAAGAGGATGGCCCTCAAGATAAATAAAAAAGCCTCCACTGACTGTGCATGCCAGTGTCCAGACTCTGGGGTCTATTTTTAGAATGTAGGACAACTTTCTCCAGGAATAGAAAAGACACGATAATCCAGGAGGGAGGCCCGGGAGAGATGAAGACGGCGAGTCTAGATATGAATTAGTCACGAGTGTATTATTTAAAGAAATGTTGAACAGTTAGGCAAATATTTGATACCTTTGAATCGGAGCGGGCGGTTTCACAGGCGGAAGGGCAGCGGCTGCTTGAGATGCCCCCCTCCCTGCTGGTGCACCTGGCTGTCACGCCAGTGCTGTAGGCCCCCTCTTGCTGCACACTGAGAAGTAATTAAAGCTGTGTGCCTACTGGAACCGTGTGTAAGACATGGAGTGTGCACACACCCACTAGACCCATGTCTCAGGGACAGTGCCTGGTGCATGAATGGAGCCAAAGAGCTTTTTCTGTTTTTCAGGAGAATTTGCTTTCCTTAAACATTCCATCATATTATTGTACGGATGAGGCATCTGCTTCAGTGTGGCCTCTTTTGGAAGGGTCAGAGAGCAAGACCCCTAATTTGGACCCTTTGGTCTGTGGTTCCCAGAAAAGCCACCGAAACCCTCTTAGTTCAGAAAACAGGTCCTGCCTATAAGGTACAAGGCCCAGGCAGATCCTCCAGGTTTGGGCAGCAGCTGGGAGAACCTTTTCATTCTGGCGGAGAATTATCCTCTGGGAGCTCACAGGGGGAAGGCTCAGAAGGCCAGTGACGTCAGGTGCACCTGTGCGCAGAGAGGCAGTGTCATCTTTATGCCAGTTACCATACCCCGGGGTGGAGGCCAGCACTGACATCTCCAACTTACAGATGGAGAAACAGAAAATTCATGGTATGGCCAAGGTTTCACACTGGCAAGTGGCAGAATGACATAAAGAGAGTATGAGAAACGGTCTGGAATTTTACAAGAGCCACAGCTATAGGTCTGGGGCTCGACATGCATCTGCCACGGCAATCTGAAGGTTCCACAAGACACGCACTTCTTTCAGCCCCACTTTACAGATGAGAAGATGCGGTTCAGTGAGTGAAGGGCCCCTCTAGGCGGGGCAAGTTGGCTCCACAGTCAGGCGCGGGCATCAAAGCACAGGAGCCGACCATTGTGCAATACTGCCTCTCTTAGGATGCCAGCCATTCTGCCTGGGGAATCCGGAGCAGCGCCAGAGGGCGGAGGCTTGGGGCTTCCTGGCTGTGTAGCACGGCTGCGAAAGGCTCTGGATGGGGGTCTACGGGCCCCCGCCCCTGACCCTGACTCCCCGCTCCGCGCCGCAGCTGCCCGGGCTCCGCCACCAGATGGCAGCAGACGCTTTACGATCGCTCCGCCGGGAGCCAGCGCCCGGCGGGGCCGGGGCGCTGGCCAGCGGAGGCCACCTGCGGCGCGCCCTGTGGAGCGGGGCCGCCTCCTCCCGCCGCCCGCCGGGCCTGCGCCGTCCGCGACCCGTAGTTCTGGTCGCTGGGGAGTCGGCCCCAACCCCTGCCCGGTCCTCTGGCAGCGGCCTTACGCGTTCAGGCGCAGGCGTGCTGATTGTCTTGGTCGAGGCCGGAGAAGCTCAACGAGCCAGCAACTCCCGCGGGGAGGACGCCGGGACAGGCAGTGAACGGGAGGCTGGAGGACAGGCCCGGCCAGAGCAACGCCCCTCGCAGCGCTCCCTCTGGACGGTCAGTTCACACTGCTGGTTCTGCTGCCGCCTGGACCCTGTGGGAGGGGGCCGTCACCCCACTCGACCCTCGAGGAAACTGTGGCTCGGACAGGACCGTGGTAGGCGGCAGGGCAGGACCCTGAGCCATCCTGCCCAAGCAGGGCCCCACACCGACGGCGCCCACAGCCTGGAGATGAACCGGAAATGACGCATTCGGCCATTTGGTCAAGAGTGGGTGCAGGCCCCCTGGGGAAGCCACAGGCACTTTCTGAGCCGCTCAAGGCAGCGTGAGGTGGGGCAGAGGGGTGGAAGACAGAAGGAGGGACGGAGGAAGGGAGGAAGGGACGGAGGGAGGGAGGGACAGGCCCCCACCTGGAGAGCGGTAGCAGTTTGCCCTGTGAGCCGTGCACATTGGCACAGAAGGGCGATGATCCGGCATTGTGAAGGGTCCGAGGACCCACCATTGTGCTCTTTGGCCTCAGACCCCCAACAGGCTCTTGCCCCAGAGCATCACTGCCTTTTATTTTGTTTTGTTTTGTTTTATCACTTCACTTGTATTGTATTTTTCCATTGTATTTTATTGTACCCATTTCATTGTTTTTACTCTTTCTTTTTTTACGGACCCGACCATGATGCTGGCACACCCCACAGCCTGCTCGCTCCTGCTGTCCTCTCCACAGGCCTGTAAATGCTGTGAATATGTGGGATGGGGGCTCCTGAGCCCCTGCATCTTTCTCTCAGGCAATCTGGTCTGCCCTTTGAAGAACCCAACAGCTCAGCCTTCAGTGATTTGTCCCTGCTGACATGGTCGACTTCACTTCCCAGACCTACCTGACCTCTAGTAAACAATAAACTCCTACAGATTGCTAAGAAAAAGGCAAATGACCCAATACAAAAATGGGCCAAGGTAGAACCAGACAATTCACAGAAGAGGAGCTGCAGATGTTGAGGAGACTCTCAACATGTCTAAGTGTCAGGAACATTCAAATGAGAACAGCACCCCTGCGGGTGACAAAAATTCAAAAGAACTATATAGCGTTTGGAGCTGGTGAGTTTGTAGGAAATAGACACCTCTAGAGGTCATTACTGGTGGGAGGGTGAATTGCTATGTCTTTTGAATTGTGCATTACTTAGTGCAGTTTTAAAATGTCTATGGCAGGATATATTTTACATATTGTCCCATGTTTTATTTCTCTCTACCTGATATTTCCTCCCTCCCCTCCTCCCTGTGTCCCTCCTTCACCCCCATCAAATGCGGGCAGCGGGGCCATTCTTTGCTCTTCATCTCAGGAGAGGAGTGGGAGGGTGAAGACTGCAAGCATTTTTCTAGCTTTCTTTTCTAAAATTAAGCCCTTAAGTAAACAGAGAAGACACTGGGTCCAGAGAGAATATTTGGAGAAATATTAGGAGAGCAGGGAGAGATTTAAGGAAGCGCTTCTCCCTACCCCCCGCTCCGCCCTTCAGAAAAGCTTTCTCTGGGCTGGGGTCCAGATGGGTGAACTGCACGAGGACAGAGAAAATGGCAGAGGATGACAAGAGCCAAGACGTTGGGCTGGAGAGAGCAGGGAAGGGCCACTGGGTGGTTGTACCTTCCTGCGGTGGACAGGCCCTCTCCTGAGATGCTGGGCTATGGCAGTAGGGTGGCAAAAAGGCCCCCCAGCAACCTCAAGCCCACCCCACACCCCATAATACAGAACCGTGAGAGAAAGGTGTCTGGATTGAAGGGTCCATGATGTCACTGAAGCCAGAATGGACCCATGACAGAGAATCACACATTCCTCACCACACCCCAAGGCCTGGGCATTTGGGGGGACCAGAACTTAGATTCAAACCCAGAAGAAGGGAAACCCCAAATTAATATTAGTTGTCTGCATGAAATTGAAATAAGGTTTTAGTAAAAAGATATTTTCCTTTCTTCTGCACCCAAGGGTCCCATCTCTAGCATAGATGTCTCCTTGACCCAGCAACGCCACTCTCCAGACTCCCTTGAAAATCTCAGCATATATTTGGGCAAGGATATTTCCTGCAGCATTGTGTGTAAGGCAACAAAACTAGAAATAACTCGAATGTCCATCAACATAGGGAAATAAATTATGGCGCCATAAGAATTATCTTTACATGCAGATGCCAAAAAATAAATAAAATTTAAGAGATTTTGCTAGGTTCTTAGATTTCAGATAAATATACCAAAATCAGTGGTTTTCTCCATGCCTAATATAATTGATTAGGAATAGAAATGGGGGGAAATTCCTGGACAATGTTCGCAAAATCAAGAAAACAATCAAGAATAAATTTAACAAGAAAAGTTCAGCATTTATAATGACAGCTTTTAGATATTATTAAAAGAAGATTAAAGGAATTATTTGCAAGATATACCGTATTTCTGCATAGGAAGACTTAGAATAATAACACATCAATTTTTCCCAAAATTATATTTCAAAGTAATTGGAATTACATTGGTCTCTTCTGTCTTTTATATATGCCATTTGTTTCATTTTCTTCTCTGAAACAATGTGGAAAATAAACCACTTGCTAATGGCAGAACTTTGGTTGCTACAACTCTTCCCTGATCTTTGGTCTGCTTAACTTTCTTTCTACCCATTATTGAATAATCGTTGGTAATCTGTCTTTTTCTAGAAATTATCCATTTTCCTCTAGATTATAAAATTTACTGCCGTAAAGGTACATACCATGGGGTCTGTGCTTGTAACTATCGATACTTTCCCATTTCTAATATTTTTGCCTTTTTTTCTTCTTTTTTTTCAAGATCACATATGAAGGGAGTCTATTTAATTGTTTGTTTGTTTTTCTTTTTCAGACGCACTTTTGGGTTGACCTTTATATTATTTTCAGTTTTCTGTCTCATTATTTGCAACTTTTACCTTTATTAATTCCCTCCTACTATGTGCATGTGTGTGGTGTGGCCTTTTTCTAATTCCTAAATTGAATACTTAAATGGGTTTTTTCACTTTATTTTTTAATATTAGAAGATTTTATTGACTATAATTTTCCTGTGATTTTTTTCTGTCCTTTAGGTTTTGGTGTGAAATGTTCTTCTTAATTCCGTTTTGGATCCAGATAATTCAGAAGAGATTGTTTAGTTTCCAAATATTACAGGTTTGTTTTGCTCAATGATTTTTTGAAAGGATTTTTAAAAAAATTATTGCTTTCTGTTTTCACTAGGATATGATCAGAGAATGTGACGTGTAAAATCTTGATTTCATTGAGATTGCCTAAGGTTTTGCTTGTGGGCAAGAAGTGCTTGATGTTTGGGACTGTCCAGGAGACATAAGAGGACAGTGTACACTCTCCATTTATAGAAGAAAACCTACAACAATTAACTATATTATTCAAATATTCTACATCTTTATCTACTCAGATCTACCCCTTTCTGGAAGAGATACAGGACATCATTATTCAAGAACAAGTGTACAAGGGAAAAAAAAGAAAAAACACTTTGAAGTGAATCCACTTAGGGGAAGGCAAAATTTCATGCAAAAAGTAAAAAGGTGTTATTGGCACTGTATGGTGACAAATGAAACAAAATATTGTGAAAAAAACATTTATCCAATATTTACTAAAATTTAGGTTATTATTGGAAGGATGTAATTATGTTTTACAACAAACAACTATAAATCTTGTGTGTACCTTTCCATATGTATGTTGTAGTTAAATGAAAAGTTTGCTTAAAAACATTAAATCTAATGTTGACTTTTTGGAAGTATAATGTTTTCAGTAAAACTGTGTGATAGCATGACAAGACACCCTTCATGTTTGTTTACAAAAAGTAATTGATGGCTTCAGCTATCGTCCTAAGGGCCTCCTTTAATCCTTTGCTATTTGTATCAGTCAGGACTGCATTTGACAGAAACCCAATTTAGCAACTTAAACAATCTACGAGTTTATTTTTCTCATATAACAGAAACACCAAGGGCAAATAGCTGGGCTGGGGCGCCACTGCCCGCAGGGAGCATCGCAGACACGGCTTCTCTGGCTTACTGTTCCGGCATCCTCTGGGTACTGCTTCCTTGCTTGCATTCTCAAGGTGGCTAATGCACCTCCACGCATCATATCCATGTCCCAGCTCAAAGAGGGGGCAGGACTTGTCAAAAATGTTCACGCCAGCTTAGGCTATTCCTTATTTATCAGGAAAACAATCACTTTCACAGAAACCCCACAAGCAGACTTTTATATCTGATCAGCCAAAATGTCATCACATGGCTACTCCTAGCTGCAAAGGAGGCTGAGATGTGAGATGTTTTAACTGAGCACATCACCACCTTGAACAGAATCGGGTGTTGTCAGTGAGAAGGGAATAAATATTGGCTAGCAGTTAAGTTTCTGTCACAATAATCAAACCATCTTCTTTTTTTTTTTTTTTTTTTTTTGCGGTACGTGGGCCTCTCACTGTTGTGGCCTCTCCCGTTGCGGTGGCTCACAGGCCCAGCCGCTCCGCAGCATGTGGGATCTTCCCAGACCGGGGCACAAACCCATGTCCCCTGCATCGGCAGGCGGACTCTCAACCACTGCGCCACCAGGGAAGCCCCAAACCATCTTCTTTTGAAGTACATTTTTATTTTTGGTAAAATTTCTCCTTTGCTTACTGCTCTTATTCAGTCAGTGGTTCTGCATGTGATTCTAGCAATTCTCCAATATCACTTTTTAAAATAAAATCCAAATATGATTCTTTAAAAAGGCCAATTAAAATTCTACATATTTTTTCTACTTCATAAAATCCTACTTTTAAAGAAAGATTTGTAGTTTCACTTTGCAATTGACTTGCATTATATTCTATTAAGGGACATTTCTAAGACCATCAAAAATGTTGATGCGTTTGTCTAGGATAGATGCTAACTGCAAACTGAGAGGAATGTTTGAGTGCAGATTAATTTTATAAAAGCTTGGTTCATTGGTACCTAGATTCAAATCATGGCTTAATCTCTTACTACCTGTGAAAATTTGGGCAAATTACTCAACCTTTTTGTGCCTCTGTTTTTTCATTTGCAAAGTGGGGATGATTTATCAGTTATCTATTTCTGTAAAAGAAACCACTTCAAAAAATTTGTTAACAACAACCATTTCCTTTTCTCATGGTTCTGTCGGTCAATAATTTGGGCTGGGCTCAGCTGTACTTGCATGGGGTTACTCATGCAGCTACAGTCACCTGGTAACTCAATTGGGTCTGGTTGTTCTAGGATGGGCTCACTCACATGTCTGGTGATTAAGGCTTGGCCACAAGTCCTCAGCAGGCTAGCCCGCTTCCACATGATGGTGGAAGTTTTCCAAAAGAGCAAGAGTGAAAGCTGCAAGGCCTTTTGACACCCAACTCAGAAGCCACGAAAAATAACTTCTGTAACATTCTATTGTCAAAGCAGATTTGCCAGACCAGATTCAACGAAGGGAAAAATGGACTCTACCTCTTAAACAGCAGAATGGTAGAGCCACATTTCAAGGGTTATGTGTACAGGATGGGAGGAATCATTACAGCCATCTTGGCAAACAGATAGTAATAATCATGTCACGTAGTTTGTGGGAGGGACTAATACATGCAAAGTGCTTAGAACCTTAGCTGGCACATAGTAAGTGCTCAATGTCTGTTGCTTTTTAGTAGTAGTAGTAATAGTGTTGGTATTATTTGTTTTATATGTGTCTTATATAAATAATACCTACTTGGATTTTATTTATTCTTCCCAACTTGATCGGAAAATTCATAATTATTGTGATAGATGATACAAATTGGTTTTAACTTCTTCAGATATATATATGTGTATATATATATATATATACATATATATATATATAAACTTCTTCAAATATATATATATATGCTGGTAAGAGGGGAATGATGGTAGGAGAAACTCAGGGAGGACTTCTTGGAGGAGATTATGCATGAACTGAGTCCTGAAGGGTGAGTGTATTAGTTTTCTAGGTCTGGCATAGCAAATTACCATAAACTTAGTAGCTTAAAACAATGGAAATTTATTTTTTCACAGTTTTAGAGGCTAGAAGTTCAAAAATCAAGCAGGCCAAAGTGTGCTCTGAAGGCTCTAGGGGAGATTTCCTCCTTGTCTCTTCCACCTTTTGGTTGCCCCAGACGTCCCTTGGTTTGTGGCAGCACAGCTGCAGTCTCCACCTCCAGCTTCACAGGGTTGTCTATGTTTCCTCCATTTCCTATAAGGACATTTGTTATTGGCTCTACAGCCCACCTGGAAAATCCAGGATGATCTCATCTCAAGAGCCTTAACTTAATTATATGTGCAAAGACCCTTTTTCCAAATAAGATCACATTCTCAGGCTCCAAATGGACATATATTTTAGGGGAAGGCCATTCAACCCACTACAGTGAGTAAGAGGTAGCCAAGCAAAGAAAAATGGGAAGGGTGCTCTCAGTAAAGGGATTGGCATAAGGAAGGGCACAAGGGCATGGCATGGCTTTCTGATTTGGGGAAACCACAATGCACTCTTACTAGATCATGAATTGTGAGGAGAAGTGTGGTAGAAAATGAGTGGAGAGGCAGTCTTGGGGGGCAGACTTAGCACCAGGGAGTTTAAATTGTATCACAGTGGTTCAGGTAAAGATGTTGAGGTCCTAAATGAGGATTGTAGGTGGGATGGGCATGTCTGAGAGATGAAATCAGCAAGGCCTGGGGAAAAATTAAACATGGTGGGAAAAAAATAGGAATGATTGCTGGATTTCTGGTTTGGGAATTGACTAGATGGTGACCCCATTAACCGAATTAGCAATAAGAAAGAAGATAAGGTCTTTTGGGGGGGTATATGTATGCACGCAGGAGGTGTAGGAGATTTATTTAATTTTGGACGTATCAGTTTTAAAATTCATATGGACACCCCATAAGTGAATGCCCAAATAAGAGCTGAGATGTGAAACTGAAGGTCAGAGAAAAAAAGGCCGGTGTAAGCCTGCAAGGACCGATAGACCATGACCATGGATGAAGTCACTTAAGAAGAGCTCAGAGGATAAGGGCCGGGGACCAAGGACAGAATTTTGGGGGATGCTGATGGTCAAAGATTGGGTGAAGTACATCAACCAGGAAAGGGTCATCAGAAGGGAAAGAGGGGAGCTCAGAGGACTCTTAGGATTTCTAGGAGCAAAGGTGCAGATGATTCAAGGAAGAAATGCTCAACAGAATCTGATGTAGGAGAGATCCAGAAAATGGCTATAGGACTCAGAAGGTCCACTTGACTGGACATGGAGATCATCGTCAAACTCTGCAAGTTCCTGAACAGTGGTAGAAACAGAAAGGCAGGCTCAGACTCTTTCCCTGACCTGAACTATGAGGATGTGAGGGCTTCTCAGGTGACAAATTCAGACTGCATGCTAGAAAAGACAGTCCTCTTGGTAAACTACCAGCTGGAGTTGATGAGGTGTATCTTGTGATGTAGATCTGCTGACAGCTCCAGCCACTGATGCCTGCAGGGGGGCCGTGGTGACCTGTCCTGCTCTTCTTTCTCATATGCTAATAATGGGCAACACGTAGACAGTGCCTTACCTCCAAGGCACTGTCCTCCTGTAGGCACTAAGTGCTTTGCAGATCTTTGCTCATTTAATCCCTACAACAATGAGATGAGTATTATGTTTATTTTACAGAGAACTGCGGCTTGGGAAATTCAACGACACACAACTCAAGGGCACATAACCATTAGGTAGTAGATCCAGCAGGATGCCAGTCAGTGCTGTTACTTTCATTCCACTGAGATTAGAAGTCATGAGAGAGTTCTAGCCAAGAGACTCACCCTTACCTTCCAACAAACAAAGGTAGCTGCTCTATCACAAAGCAGGGGGGCAATTCTCAATATGTCCAGTGACCTTGCAGATTCTCCCTCCTATAGCCCCCAAAGGTGCAAGTTACATAAGTCATCAGATATTTGAATTTAATTCTCTCACTCTTTTTTTTTTAGAATGTAATATATGTTCCAAATGGAAAGATATACCATGTTTTTGAATGAATACATCTAACATAAAACATATAATATCCCAAATTAATAAATGAATTTCATGAAATCCCAAATCATTCCCAGAGTTTTGTGTTTATATGATTTTTTAATTTGAGTAAAACAAAATAATCTAGACACTAATGGAAAACAAGTCTGAGAAAATGTAGAAAGTGTGAAATAGAGCAGCATTGAGGAGCTGGGACAGTGAAGTTGTCTTAATAGCTAAAAAAAAACTATTGTATCACACTAATATAGTCTTACATAGGAATACACAAATTCATACAACAAAGAAGATAAACCAGAAAATGGCTTAGAGACTTAAACATAAGATATGACACCATAAAACTCCTAGAAGAGAGCATAGGCAAAACATTCTCTGACATAAATTGTACCAATGTTTTCTTAGGTCAGTCTCCTAAAGCAATAGAAATAAAAACAAAAATAAACAAATGGGACCTCATCGAACTTGCAAGCTTTTGCACAGCAAAGGAAACCATAAAAAAGAAAAAAGAAAAAAAAGAAAAGACAACCTATGGAATGGGAGAAAATAATTTTGCAAATGATGAGGCAGACAAGGGCTTAATCTCCAAAATATACAAACAGCTCATACAACTCAACAACGAAAAAACAAACAACCCAACTGAAAAATGGGCAGAAGACCTTAATAGATATATCTCCAAAGAAGACATACTGATGGACAGTAAGCACATGGAAAGATGCTCAACATCACTAATTATTAGAGAAATGCAAATCAAAACTAAAATGAGGTACCACCTCACACCAGTCAGAATGGCCATCATTAAAAATTCTACAAATAACAAATGCTGGAGAGGGTGTGGAGAAAATGGAACCCTCCTACACTGTTGGTGGGAATGTATGTTGGTTCAGCCACTAATGGAAAACAGTGTGGAGGTTCCTCAGAAAGCTAAAAATAGAAATACCATATGATCCAGCAATCCCACTCCTGGGCATATACCCAGACAAAACTATAATTCAAAAAGATATATGCACCCCTATGCTCATGGCAGCACTATTTACAATAGCCAAGACATGGAAACAACCTAAATGTCCCTCGACAGATGAATGGATAAAGAAGATGTAGTACATATATACAATGGAATACTACTCAGCCATAAAAAAACAATGAAATAATGCCATTTGCAGCAACATGGGTGCAACTAGAGATTATCATACTAATTGAAGTCAGAAAGAGAAAGGCAAATACTATATGATATTCACTTAGATGTGGAATCTAAAATATGGCACAAATGAACCTATCTACAAAACAGAAGCAGACTCACAGACATAGAGAACAGACTTGTGGTTGCCAAGGGGGAGAGGGGTGGGAGAGGGAAGGACTGGAAGTGTGGGATTAACAGATGTAAACTATTACATATAGGATGGTTAAACAACAACGTCCTTCTGTATAGCACAGGGAACTATATTCAATCCTGTGATAAACCATAATGGAAAAGAATATTTTAAAAAGAATGTCAAAAAAAGAAGGTAAACCAGAAATCGATCCTAATACATATGAGAATTTAATATATAATAAAGTTGGTCTTCAAGTCATTGTAACAGAATGAAATATTAAATGGTGCTGCTGTTTCTGTATCTCCATCAGAAAGAAATAAAATATGACCTTTCAAACTATATTACAAAGTGAAAGTAATCAAAACAGTATGGTATTAGCATAGAGGCAGACACATAGATCAATGGAACAGAATAGAGAACCCATAAATAAACCCATGCATATATGGTCAATTAGCCTACAACAAAGGAGCCAAGAATATACAATGGAGAAAAGACAGTCTCTTCAATAAATAGTATTGGGAAAACTGGACAGCCACAATTCCATTTCTGCGTATTTTTCCAAAGAAAATGAAAGCATTAATTCAAAAAGATACATGTACCCCATGTTCATTGTAGCATTATTTACAATAACCAAGATATGGAAGCAACATGTCCACCAATGGATGAATAGATAAAGAAAATGTGATATATATGAAAGGAAATCCTGCCATTTGTGCATTTGTGACATGGATGGACTTTGAGGGCATTATGTGAAATGAAATGTCAGACAGGGACTTACTATACATTTGTATACTAAGGGCTTGATCCTCTGTTAAAACAAAGATCTCTTTGTATATAACCTTTTAATTATTATTTTTCTATTAAGTCTGCTTAAGAGTTTTTCCTAGACAAAATAATTTTATGTAATGAAATATGATTATCTTTTTTGTGTGTAGTTTTGGTTGGTAAAGTATGCCTAGGTTTCCCTTAGATTGCATGTGAAGCCTTTGCTCCATCAAGAACTGAATTTTGAATATCATGTAATTTAGAGGTCTAATTTTATGTTCTTCAACTTTATAATGTATTTACTTGTTTTGTTCATTTTTCTTGTGTTCACTACATTATTGTCACTTTGCTGCTTGCTCAGGTTCCTCATCATTGCTTCCACTATTAATTTGGAAATTCTCTGATGGTTCCCTTCCCATCCCTAGTAACCACAGAAAGCTGTATTTCTTTACAGATTGTATTAGTTATCTATGGCTGTGTAACAAATTACCACAAAACCTAGCAGCTTAAAACAACAAACAATGATTATCTCACAGTTCGGAAGATCAGGAGTCCAGGGGCAGCTTAGCTCATGGTCTCTCAGGAAGCTGTAATCAAGTGTCAGCCAAGGTGTGACTGGATCTGGAGGATCCTCTTCCAAGCTCACTCCTGGTGCTATTGGCTTCTGTCCCTTGTCACACCAACCTCCGTAGGGCTGCTCATAACAGAAAGAGTCAGGGAGGGAGTCCCAGCATATTTTTTGGGTTAGTCTCAGAGTCACAACCTCTCACTCTGTTATATTCTATTGGTTAGAAGTGAGTCACTGAGTCCATCCCACACTCCCTGGAAGGGGAATTAAGCTCCACCTCTTGAAGGGAAGATCATTGAATAATTTGTGGGCATAGTTTTTTTAAACTCCCCCATAGACCAATTAAATTCAAACAACTTGCCCTCCCATCAGAAGGTTTTCCCGGCCTGCTGAGATGAAAGCCCTCGGTCACCCCTCCTTCTTTCTTCCTCTCGCTGTTCTCCACTTCTCTCCCACCTCCAATGTCTAGATTTTGCTGAGATCATTCTGAATTCAATTCCAGGTCATCATTTTTGGTTTTCCTTGCTGTACACCAGTCCATCTCTCCAGCAGCTTCCTCAGATGTGGTACGACATGTAGCGTGCTCTGAAGCCTCGTGTCATCGCCCTGATGTGTGAATCATACCTTGAGTGGATATGGGATTCTTGGGTTATTGTCCTTGCTCTCAAGAGTCTGAAACAAATGTTGTGATTGGGTGGCAGGGTGGCAACAAGAAAGCTAATACTAACCTGATTTTCCTTTTCTTTCCTTTCTTTTTGTCTGGAAGTTTATTATTCAGGAATTACACCAGGGTCTGTCTAAGTATATGTCTTTTTAATTAATCTTTCCTGGAACTCTACAAGCCCTTTTAATCAAGGCTTTTCTTCAGCTCAGAAAATGTTCTTTAATTAATTGTTCAATTATTGTTTTCCCTTTATATGGTTTTTTTTTTTTTTTTCTTTTTCTGAAACCCCTCTCCTTTGAATGTTAGATTGCCTGGATTTGTCCTCCAAATCTCTTTCTCGTTTTGCACTGAGATGAGCTTTTCTTCCACTTGAACTCCCAGGACACTGACTTATTTCTCTGCAGTGATCACCCGTTTTCTGAGCTCATAAGTTGACTGTTTAAACTGAGAAGTCATTTTATTTTTTTGTTCCTGACAGTCCTCCTCCACCCCCATGCCATCCCCAGTTCATCTCTTTAAGGATTCTCACTTTTTTTGTTGATGTTCTCTTTCCTCCTCAGTGGGACCGCTGCCCTGGTTTCTCAGTGTGGACGTCCTCTCTCAGGTCCTTGCCTTCGCATAAAGGGAGTGCTTGTTTTCCTGGCTCTGCATGGCTGGCGGTTCCCTGGACACTGACAAAGATTCTCTCCTCAACCAAACTCGACTCAGGCTCCCCTGAACGCTTTTTCAACCAGGCTTTGGCTTTTGGACTTTGGTGTTTGTCTCTGCATTGGCCTATTTTAGCAAGAATCCTGCTAAGTCAGTTTAACCAGAACCCCCTGCCCTTGATATCTGATCACCCTCGAAATCTGGTTCTTCATCCCCCACCATCCCCCAGGTGATGTCTGGTCACCCTGGCTGCCTTCAGCAAGAATCCTGTTAGGTCAGTTTAGCCCAAATCCCCCTCACCCCTGATGTTTGCTTAGTAATTTTCCATCCACTGACCTCCTCACCCTGCTCCTTGGCTATCAATTCCCACTTTTTGTCATTGTATTCAGAGTAGAAGCCAATCTCTCTCCTCCAGTTCAAGACCCCATTGCAGTTGTCCCTACATCTATCTCGATGCCCTCCTTGAGTAAAATCTGCCTTATCATCTTCAACAAGTGTCACGCGTGGTTTCTTCTTTAACAACACCCGGCGGGGGGCGGGGGGGCATGCTGCTGGCATCTTCTGGGCAGTGGCGAACCCACCCTGCAGCTTCAGCCCTGGTGGGCAGCTTTGTGTGAACTGGTACATTGTTACCCTTCCCTGAGTGCTGGCAGTGTCCTCCCAGGCCACGCGGGTACACTGCCCACCAGGTTCCTGGAGGCCAGCAAAGATACACAGACTGCCAGGGTCCCATTTAGGGGGGCTGGGAGGGACTCAGGGCAGGGAGGGCCAGCGGTGTCAACCTGCCCCCTTGTGCTCCACTGCAGGCTGGCCTCTTGCAGCGCTTCCAAGGTGTGTGTTGGACGGTGGGGGGGGGGGGGGTACTTGGGGTGGGAAGTTAAGGAGAAAGACAGGCAGGGCCCTGCTTTTTTTTAATTTATTTATTTATTATTTATTTATTATTTATTTTTGGCTGTGTTGGGTCTTTGTTTCTGTGTGAGGGCTTTCTCTAGTTGCGGCAAGCGGGGGCCACTCTTCATCGCGATGTGCAGGCCTCTCACTATAGCGGCCTCTCTTGTTGCGGTGCACAGGCTCCAGACGCGCAGGCTCAGTAGTTGTGGCTCACGGGCCTAGTTGCTCCGCGGCATGTGGGATCTTCCCAGACCAGAGCTCGAACCCATGCCCCCTGCATTGGCAGGCAGATTCTCAACCACTGTGCTACCAGGGAAGCCCAGGGCCCTGCCTTTGAGTGTGTGCTGGGGCGTAGCCAAGAGGCAACTGGGAATCCAGGCTGGAAATCTGAACCAGAGGGCCTGGGGCATATTAGAATTGCCTGGGGAATCTTCTAATTTAGATGAAATCCCAGGCCGCACTTCAGACCAATGAATCAAATCTCTAGGAACGGGGGCTTCAGCATCAGCATTTAGAAACTCTATGCAGGAGGTTTCTGCTGGTCAGCCAGGAAGAGAAGCACTGGCCTAAGAAGGTCATTTGAACCATTCTTACCTAGATCTTGAGGGTGATGTGCCCGTCCCCCTTCTAATATACTGGTCACATTTACTTGTCTGTTTATATGTCAGAGAAGTCACCAACTGTGTCATATCTTTTCTGTGTCCCAGCACCTAGCACAGTGCCTGACACATCAATAAATAAACAAATGAATAAATCTGTATTTTAATATGACCAGAAAACTACAGCACTAAAAAGGCCCCTCAGGCCCATTTAGTCAATAGGTCCCATGCACACACTTTACAGATGGAGAAACCAAGGGCCTGAGTGGAACAGGGACTCCCAGACTCTCTCCAAGCCTAGAATCGGGGCTGGAAGGCTGCTATAGCTATGAAGCCAGTCTTCCCACCATTCTGCTTCCCTTACTTTTGGTCTCTTTTACATCCTTTATAAACCTGTAGGTATGTGAGAAGAGGTGCAGACAGACCATCATGCTACAGGCTGGGAGGCAAGGTCATCGCACCCCAATCCTCTCTTGTGATCTAGGAACAGGTCTGGGTATAAACTAAATATGGGCAACTTGAGTCCAATTCTGTCAACAGCTATGTGTTGAAAAAGTACTTTGTACCAGGACTGTTCCAGTGTCTATGTTTGGGATGTGGTAGATGGTCTCCAAAGATGGCAGCCAACGATTCCACTGTACCTGCGTGCATACACCACTCCTTCCATCAAGAGGAGTCTAATTCCCTTCTTGAATCTGGGCTGGCCATGGGACTTGCTTTGACAACAGGATGTAACAAAAGTGAGGCTATGCCAGTTCTGGGTCTAGCCATTAAGAGAACTGGCAGCTTCTGATTTGGGTCTCTTAGAGCCCAGAATACAATATAAAAATTCTAGCTACCCCGCCCAGAAAGGAGCTGAGCCAGCTCTTTGCCATTCCAGCCACCCCAGCTGAGGCACCAGACACAATCAATGCCATCTTGATGTTCCCCTTCCAGCCAAGCTCCAAGCTGAATGCTGGCATCAGAACAATGCCAGTCAACGACGCCTGGAACAGAACTGCTCACTGAGCCTAGTCACCCACGTGGTCACTAAAATAATAAATTGCTGTTGCTTTAAGCCACTAATTCATACTGTAGTTGTACCAATAGATAACGAAAGCATGAGGGGAGAAAAATAATAAACAATAAGCATAATAAATATAATTTATTCTCAATTATCCTATTTATTATCAGTGACTCCAATTCTTTGGCTTTAGGTAACTGAATACCCACCTTCCCTTCTCTTGGGGGTGACATCCCCATACTCAGAACCTTCCCTACCCAGCTCTCCCTCTTGTGGGCCTGGTCAGGTGGCTGAACAGTCCCCCAGCAGCACAGCCCCCAGACCTGGCCCAAATCTCTCTAGGTGTCTGGTATACAGTAGGTGCTTTCTCAATGCATTAGGCTGGCTCTGTCAGAAACTCCCCATCATCATCTTCACTTCACACTGTACCTACCCTTTCTCTCCACCAGGGGAAAGAATAAGTGGCGATAACCCCAACATTTCTCCAAACTGTGGGACACGATTTGCTCATGCTCTCTCCCTCCTGTGCCAGCCTTGCCTCCACTCCCCACACTTGGAGGACATTCTCTGCAGGGTAAGGTCTCAGGGCAGGAAGGCCAACAAGCAGCGTGTTACCCTAGTCTAGCAGCCTCCTGTTCCTCTTTTCTGCCCATATCCACTCACTCTTTTTGTGGTAGCAGCACTGCATTTTTCTTGGAGACCCACCCTCCCTCTCTGGGTCCATCTGACTCCATTCCCCACTCTGGGGCCGGCGCATTACTCAGCTGAGCCAATTAGTGTATTCTAACTGTGGCCTCAGTGATTGGTTCAGGAATGGGCACATAACCAAAGCCCATCCAATCAGAGCTACTCCCAGAAATGTTGTGTTTGTATCCAGAAGAAAGATTCCCTCTTCCACTGGGACTTCTCTTTGTAAGGATAATGTAAGCCTGGAGCTCCTTCCAACAGGAAGAAAGATTGCTGGAGAATGAAACCAACATGATAGGATGCACAGGGGAGAGAGACAGAGGCAGAGAGATGGACAGAGACACAGACAGGGAGGAAGGTGATGACACTATTTGAGCCCCTGGATCCAGCCGTTCTAGAAGCATGCTGATCTTATCAGCAGGAGTAACAGTTGCCTGAGGGACTCATCTTTCAGGCCTAGATGCCTCCCTTCATTATCAAGAGCATAGGACATATTCAAGGAAACCCAACATACTTTGCTGCCAGGTATATGCACATATTAACAAATATCATTTACAGTTGAACTAGTAAAGTCATTTTATCTGCACAGAAGTGATATGTTGGTAATGGGGTAGTGGGTGGTTGGTATTGGTCAAGCCTGTTCTGATTACAGCAGAAGAGACAAAACTGATTTCAATTGGCTTAAACAAGCGGGTCACTTACTGACCCACCTATCCTGCCATAGAAAGAACAAGGGTGGTTCAGTCTTCAGGACAGCTGGCTCTAGAGAACAGGACACTGTCGAGACTGTCTTAGGCTTTCTCTTTTCTCTTTGCATGTCAGATTATTCTTTCTCTGGATGTCAGGGAACATGGCCTTAGGCAGTCCACAGCTTACTTCCTCAGAGCACTATAGCCAGAGAGAACAAAAATCTTTTTCCTCTAACTCCAGTTAGAAAAATCCTGGGGAAGGATTCTGATTGGGTCAGCCTGGGTCATTCATCCATCGTGTGGCCAAGGTCAGAATCTGTTATCACAGTGGGGAGTCCAGGAGCCAGTCTTAATCACGTGTGCTTGGGGAGGAGGGGAGAACAGGGGAGAGGAGAGGAACGGAATTCCTTGGGTGGAGGTGGGGAGACTGTTTACAACACAACCAGCCTGAGGTCTAATCAAACAATAATGTTCAGGGCACGGTGACCTGAGTCTCAGAACTGGGTCCTGGAGTGGGTGTCCTTCCCCCCAGGCAGGGAGATGACAGCTCGATTAGGAGGGGGTGGCAAATCTGGAGAGGAGGCTGGCTGCCTTTGAGTTATGCAGAGTACAGTGTCATGGTATTTAAATACTTGCCACATTTAATTAATTAAATATTTCAACATTAAATAGGGAATCAGATGTGACTTAGTGGACATTATATCTCAATAGCCATTAGCCATTCAACAGCCCTCTGAATGGAACCTCTGCAGCCTTGGCCTCCCCTCTCCTGCATGAGAAAGGCCTCCAAGAGACACTTGGGGAGCATCATTAATTAATTAGTGATTGAGGCTGTAGTGGGCTTTGCTGTTTCAGAATGTCATGCTCACTTAGGCCGGGGTCTTTCTTCTGTTGGGTCTCAAGGCCAACTTTTAGGGAGGTGGAATAGGCAGGAGCCCAGTTCCGGGGCTCACACACACCTACACACATCTGACACCTCCTCTGTCCAAAAATAGTTCCGATGCCCCAAATTCCACTGTTAGAGATTGCTTCCTTGGTTTCAGGCCATGTCCCCTCCCCTTGACCTGCTGTTATCCCAGGGGTTAGGAGCTCCTTGACAGCCTCAAAAGGGGAGAAGTGCTTCCTTCAAATGGCGCAGCATGAAATGTGGTGACCTTCAGCTCCCCTTTGTTTAGTGCTCAAGGACCCTCTGATGCACCCACCCCCATCAGCTAGGGCGGGAGGGCATCCTGAAGACAGCGTTTTCTGGCCCATCTTGCAGGGACTGCAAGGCAGGCCAGCTCCTAGTTATCCTTGGGATTGGAGGTGTGCAGCTCTTCCCCACCCAGGCAGGGTAGGAGGCTCAGATGTGTCAGTGCCCTGGGTGAGGAGAGGGGCGGTATAACGAGGTCTCAGGCAGCTGCAGCCTCGGTGATCTTTCCAAAGGACAAATCTGATGGTTTGAGTGGGCTGGGGAATTCCCCACTGCCCTCAAGATAAAGTCCAGACTCTTCACTCTGACTGCCCTGACACTGCTACCCCTACCAGTGTCAAGCATCATCTTGACTCCCCAGACCCCATCCCAATATTCTATGTTCCAGCCACACCAGTCTTCTGTCAGTTCCTGGAAGCACCAGGGTCTGTGTTCTCTGGATCTTGGCATATTTTATTCCCTCTGCCTTGAATCCTTTACTGCCTTTAAGATTTTACCTAAGATGTCATCTCCTCCAGGAAGTCCACTTGCCTTGAGCATGGACGTAGGGATGGGGGTGGGGGAGGTCAGTCCCAGGCAGGGGCAGCTAGCTGGCCAGTCAACTGCCCCATTTAGCTTCCCTGTACATCCTTGGATCCCTCTGCTATGTGGACTGAAAATCTTAGGGACCCCAGACTGGAGGAAGGCTGGTGGCCAGGAGGAAGGCTCAGAACTGCCACGTACTGGCCTAAGAGGGCTGCCAGGGAAGCACAGAGGGTCCTTGAGCCCCTCCTCACCCCTTCTAGCCTCTACCTGGGCTCCTTTGAAAGGTATGGAAAGAGTGGAAGCCAGACCACTCAGAGGCTGCCAAGGACATTCTTTGAAGAGTCAGAAAGAAATGTCATGGGAAAAGAATCTGAAAAAGAAGAGATATATGTAAATGTATAGCTGAACCACTTTGCTGTACACCTGAAACTAGCACAGCATTGTAAATCAGCTATACCCCAATATAAAATTTAAAAATTAAATTAAAAAAATAAACAAATTTAAAAAAAGAAAGAAATGCCACAATGAGGTTTCAAGAGCCATAGCCTATTTAAAATATTTACAGTGAACAATCTAATACTTTTTAACACCGAAATACATGGGATGAATGATAACTGAAGAATGTATCTAAAAAATATTTGCTCGCAGAGCACTACGGGTGTTGGACAGATGTCAGCGTCTCGCCCGCCATCCTCTGACTCTACTTGTAAGCTCATTTGGAAATGACAGTCCCTGATGCCTACGTCAAGTGGCCCACACGCTCCTTGTATGGATGGAAAACTGAGGCTCAGAGCAGGGAAGAAGACAGCCCAAATGGGGCCTGGCAAACCAGGCTTCCACCGACCCCCAGCAGCTCCTCTCCTCCCCGCTCCACAGAGCTCTGCACTTTCCTGCAGCGCCAGCCCTGGCATGAGTCTGCCTCCCAGGGTTCTGGGTGCAGCCACCCCTCCCCCGTCCCTGGGGTGCCAGGCCATCCAGCCTCCTCTGCCTTGTATCCCTGCCCTTTATAAATATGCAGTGGGCCAGAGAGATGGGGGGGCTCTTTCTGAGGGAAAATTAACCACAATGACAAACTTAGTTATTCATGCAGACCATCAGCCTGTTATCCCTGATTATGCAGGACACAAACTGTGAGGATCTGAGTGACTGAGCTTGCTCATCAAAGGCACCATCGGGCAGCAGCCCAGCCCACCTTGCCCGCTGCCTTTGTACTCTCTTCTCAGCCCTGTGCAGGCCAGTGGGCCACCTCCCTCTGACAGCGCCTGTTCCTGACGCAGGGACCCCTCCTCACTGTATTTTAAAGGATTAATTAACCTTGTGAGATTGGCGGGGAAAGCTCCACCTGGCTATCTGCTGCATGAAAGCATCCGCTCACCAGAGTATTTTAAGCTCACAGTGCAGACCATATGGTATTTCAAAGAACAGAAGTTGAAAGTACAGTACATATTTATTCCTTCCACAGAGAGCATTAAAGGGGTTTAAGTATTTTATTAAAGTCTATATGTGTGGCATGTGTGTGCGCGTCTGTATGTGTGTGCGTGCGTCTGTGTGTGTGTGTACATGTGCTAAGCAAGCGGAAATATACTTGACGCATAGAAAAAATAAATTACACAGATTTATTTTCATCTCTCTGCCCCATAGCAACAGTGAAAATTTGGTCTATGTAAACTTGAGAAAACAAGAAATATTTTATCATGTCTTCTCAGCTCGTGGTCATTGCCAATTTTTCCTGTCTTTTCTGAAACAGGAACAGCTTCCTTGGTGTCAGGACTGCAGGCAGAGGGGAGGCAGGTCTAAGACAATAAAGGGGGCCAGGTGACACAGGCAGCCTGAGGTCCTGCCTTCCACAAGCAGGAAGTTCAAACACAGGGCCGCCCCACTTCTGCCCCAGGTACTTAAGCTCCCTGAACCTGTTTCCTTATCTCAAGCAACACTGCTCTCACAGGGTTGGTGTGAGAATAAAAAGAGAAATATGTGTAGAGGGCAAGCAGCACAGGCAGCCCTGCTTTGAAGAGTCTTGGATCTGGAATGTTGAGAAAATCTTACTGCAGAAATCTGTTGATTATATCCTATCCAGCATCCTGTCTCCCTTCTCTTGGGAACAGTCTCACCATTTTTCCTGAGGCAGCCCCCTGTCTGTCTCCCAGTCCAAATGGTTAGGTTGGAATTAACCTCATCCCTGACTATAGGGATTGCCAGCGGCCAAGGGTGGCCAGTCAGAGCCCTGCATCTCCCAGCCTCAGTGACTGGTTCAGGGGTGGTCATGTAACCCAAGAGAGACCAATGAGGCTCAATTCTGAGATTTTTGCTGGAATTACTGGGAAAGAGGCTCTCTTTTCCCAACAGACTTGCTAGGCTGGGAGCTTGGAGTTCACTGCCAACCTGGTCTAGGGCAAAAACCTAGTGATAGGAGAATCTAGGGCAGACGTAGACTCTGTCCAAAGGACAGCTCACTTCTCCTAGCAAAGGCAGAAATTAAAATTCTCTAAATAAATTAATAAAAGTTTTAAAGGAAAGAAATAAGATAGGGTTGGTGAGCAGGTCAGGTTTAGCTACATAAGGATCTATCCTCTCTTGACAAAGCTACAGACTTGATCCAATCTAGAAGGAGCTCTAGGAAATGCCAAGCTGCCCCACCTTTCAAACACCTCAGGCTCTTCCTGCAGTTCCAAATCTTCCCTGCTGGAAGCAGCAGTGAGTCAATGGGACCTGTGACCTGAGAGAAATGAGGCCTCAGGAACCAGAGTGAGACCTTCCACTCCCTGATACACATCACTTTTCCACAGAAAGAGACTCTCTCAAGGACAGTTTATGGTCTAAGAAGTTCATAAATAGCACGAGTATTGAAACATGAATAGCCTTTGAAATCTTCCAGGTCTCCCCTCCCCCACTATTCTACTAATGAATGAAACTGAATATTAAGAAGATAATAATTACTTTCCACCCAGTCTCCCCCCCAACCCATGTTTACCATCTTCAAGTCTTTCCCTTCATATATGTAGGAGAAAATATATTTTCAGACCACAAGATGTAAATGGGAAAATGCAATTTTCTCTAATATTCTATAAATGAGAATTGAACCTCCATTTTACTTGAAGGCAGAAAAGTTAATCTAGTCAGTTCCAGGTTTTCTCAGACACTTGGTGCTTTGTTCAGTCATTTCAGATTTAAACTTAGTTTAGAGAGCATGACAGTCCACTGAGAAGAAAAGCATTAGAGTTCAAGAAGACTGAAGCAGCTGGAATTTGCAAGACAGAGAAGCAGAGAGTAGGAACTGCACAGAGAAAGAGCTTCAGAAATCTGATTAGTGTCCCCTTAAGTCTGTGGTTGAATACTAAGCTATGGTTGAATAGTGTGAAACCTATTCCAGGTAAAGAATGACTAGGTTGCTGGAAGCTGGAAGCTGAACAATTTTTCAGAGCTCACATAGGGCTAGGAGAAATTTTACTTATGACGAGCCAGAGTAAATAAATAGAAAACCTTTAAAGCAGCCAGAAAAAAAAAAAGACACTGTGTGTACAGAGGAACAAAAATAGGAGTGAAAATTGACTTCTCGCTAGAAACAACATATTTTAGAAGACAATGAAATGACATATCTAAAATGGTTGGGGGGGAAACACTGCAACCTAGAATTCTACACTTAGCAAAATGATCCTTCAAAGATGAAGATGAAATAAAGATTTTTTTGAGACAAAAAAAAGCTGAGGGGATTTATTACCATCAGACCTGCACTGCAAGAATTATTAAAAGAAGTTTTTCAGAAGAAGGAAAATAATACCAGGTGGAAAGAGAATAAGGTAGAAATGGTAAACGTGTGGATAAATATAAGAGGCTTTGTTTTTCACTTAAACATTTAAAAAAAGACAATTTCACTGATTAAGCCTAAAATGTTAGCAATATATTGCAGGGTTTATAACATATGTAGAAATAAAACAGAAAAATTTCAAAAGGATGTGGGGAAGGGAGAGTATACTATTGTAAAGTTCTTAGGTTACTTGTGAAGTAGTAAAATATTCTTTGAACATAGATTACCATGATAATGTAAAATTGTAAACTCTTAAACAATGACTGAAAATAATGGACATTAAATAAAAATATATTTTAAATCCTCACTTAAGCCAAGAAGAAGGAAAAGAGGACCCAAAAATAGGTAGGACAAACAAAACCAGACAGCAATATGGTAAATTCCAACTCAAATTCATCAATAATTACACTAAATGTAAATGGTCTAAACTCTCTAAATTAAAAGAGTTTATCAGACTGGATGAAAAAGTAAAATCCAAATAAATGTCCAGGAAAAAAAAAAAACTTTAATCATTTGTTTGTTAAAATATAAGGATAGAAAAGGACATGCCACACAACACTTATCACAAGAAAGCTGGGATGGGTACATTAATATCAGACAAAGTAAAATTCAGGGTAAGGAATATTGTCAGGGCTAATCATCACACACAGTTAATCATGATAAAAGGATCATTTTATCATATAAAAATTATAAATATATATGCATCTAATAAGAGAGCTACAAAGTACATAAAAACAAAACTGAAAAAACTTTCAGGAGAAATAGAAAAATCCACTTACAGTTGTAGACTTCAATACTCCTCTCTCAGTGGTTAATAGAATAAGTAGAAAATAAGAATATAGAAGACTCGAATAATACCATCAAATAACTTGAACTAATTGACGTTTATAGAAAAATGCACACAACAGCAGAATACACATTCCTTTTAATTGCACATAGAATGTTCAATAAGATAGACAATGTGATGAGCCATAAAGCAACTCTCAACAAGTTTAAAAGGATTGAAAGCAAGAGTATATTCACTGACCACACAAAATTAAATTAGAAATCAGTAACAGAAACATATCTTAAAAATGTCCAAATATTTGGAAATTAAATAAAATACTTCTGAATAAATAAAATATTTCTAACAGATCAAGAAGAAATCACAAGAGATATTGAAAAAATTTTTGAACTGAACACAAAACCCAAACCTTGATTCTTACTTTATATCACACAAAATTAAATCAAAGTAGTTCATAGACCTGAAGATAAAAACTATAAAACCACTAGAAGAAAATATAGAATAAAATATTTGTGACTTTGGGGCAGGCAAAAATATTTTTAATGTCTCAAAAAAGCATGAACCATTAAAGAAAAAAATGGTAAACTTACACTTCATGAAAATTAAAACCTACCCTTTGAAACTTATTTTTAAGAAAATGAAAAAGCAAGGCACAGACTGACAGAAAATATTGTCAATACATATATCTGATGTAGGACTTTGTCCCAAATACATAAGAACTTTTACAACTCAATAATAAGAGGACAAATCACCCAATTTAAAACTAGGGGTGGGGATGTAATGTGCAGCATAGGAAATACAGTCAATAATATTGTAATAATTTTGTATGATGATAGTAACTAAATTTATCATGGCGATCATTTTGTAATGTACTAAAATATTGAATCACAATTCAGTACACCTGAAATTAATATAATATTATAAGTCAATTATACTTCAATTAATTATAACTAGGGAAAGATTTAAACAGCCAGTTCACAAAAGAAAGTATAAAAATGGCCATGGCCACAAAGCACATGAAAAGGTGTTCTGCTTACAAAGGAAATGCAAATGAAATCCATAATAGCAAACTACTACACACTCACTAGAATGGCTAAAATTAAAAAGACTGCCAATACCAAGTGTTGGTGAGGATATGAAGGAGCTGGAACTCTCATATACTGCTGGTGGGAGTGCAAAATGGTACAACTACTTTGGAAAACAGTGTCAGTTAAACATGAGATTAAATATATACTTACAATACAATCCAGCAGTCCCATTCCAGAAATTTCCAAGAGAAATGAAAACACAAACTTCTACATGAATGCCCATAGCAGTTTTATTCACAATAGCCCCAAACTGAATACAACCAAACGTCCATCAGTGGGTGAGCAGATAAACAAATTGTAATATAACCATACAATGGCATAACGTTCAGCGAGACAAAGGAAAGAACTACTGCTACATGCAACAGCACAGATGAATCTCACAGATTTTTTGCTGAGTGAAAGAAGCCAGACACAAAGTACGTAGTGTAGGTGATTTACATAAAACTAAAAAAGACAAAGCTGACTTACAAGGGCACAAAATGAATCAGTGATTGCCTGGAGTTGGAGACTCTGACTGCAAAGGAGCAAGAAGAAAATTTTTGTGGTGATGGAAACATTCTGTACCTTGATTGTGGTAGTGGTTACACTGATGTAACCCTTTTAAAAAACTTACTCAAAATGGGTGCATCTTGTTATAAATTATACCTCAATAAATTTGATTTTAAAACATACATATGTCGGGGATTTCCCTGGTGGCGCAGTGGTTAAGAATCCGTGCTTCTGGGACTTCCCTGGCAGTCCAGTGGTTAAGACTTCGCCTTCCAATGCAAGGCGTGCAGGTTTGATCCCTGGCCAGGGAGCTAAGATCCCACATACCTCAGGGCCAGAAAACCAAAACATAAAACAGAAGCAATATTTTAACAAATTCAATGGAGAGTTTAAAAATGGTCCACATTTAAAAAAAAAAAAAAAAAAAGAATCCGTGCTTCCACCGCAGAGGGCATGGGTTCGATCATCCCTCGTCAGGGAACTAAGATCCTGCATGCGGCGTGGTGCGGGCAAAAACAGACAAACAAACAAAAAACATACATATGTTACTCTATTTTTTAAAATAAATAGAGTTGAAAATGAAGAGAGAAAAAAAAACAGCCTAAGGGCCCATTCTTGGTTAAATCAAATCAACTTTCTGCACATATATAGCATGGAGCTCCATGCAACAGTTAAAGCAAACTAAAAGCACAGCTGTGCATAAGGAAGGGAGGTCCTTGTACCTATGGCTTTTCTTTAGGACTGACTATGAAGGGCACAGACAGATGGGCTGAAACTTGAGGGGGATGTGGAGTTGAGCTACAAGCTGAGCTCAAAGAACTTTTAAAGGCTTCTGGGCTTAGGTACTGTCCAGAGTCTCTGGGAGTCTGCAATCCCATCAAGAATCAGGATTGTCATTTGTCTGGTGCCAAGAAGGTTCACAGGTGCTTGCCGAAGGCTGCCTAAATGAGCACCCAAATGGTGAAGACAGGGTTCCAGGCCCCATTCTGCACTAACTTGCTGACTTCCCTTCTCTGGGCCTCAATTTCTCTATTTGTGACACGAGGAGGTTGGACTAGATGAAAGCTTCCTGCTGTGACACTAAACATTTCCAGGGGCTGTCTGCCCCTTCACTCGAAGCTCAAGGGCTGTACTCACACACCACCACCCTCCCAGACCAAGCCCCACAGGGAGTTTGTGTCCAAGGCTGTAAATGGCTGGCTGTCCCTATCCTGCAGCACCCCCTCCCACCTGGGCTGTTGCAAAAATTCCAAATCCTAGTGAAACTTCATAATTATGTAGGGTCGAAATGAAAAGGCATATCATATCACATCAAAAATGTTCTCCCCAAACTACATGCATTGTGATGTGTATCACAAAAGTATTTTTAAAAGCACCAACCTATAAACAATACAGCCTATGAATACTGTAATAACACCAGGAAAGTTCATGGTATAATGTAACTTTTGAAAAGCATATAACATTACATGTGCTTTATGATTACAACTTAGTGAATATACATAAAGACAGAGTGAAATGCTCCAGGAATCTTAATTCTTAGATGTACCTCAAACGAGTTGAAGCCTAAGACAGAATGAAATGACTTGTGCTTCTGAGAGCTGTAGCTCAACATCTCACATTATATTACCGGAAGTCCATCTCTTCCTGGACTATGTTTTCCCAGCAAGGGCTCTCCCCGTGGTGAGACGAGGATGGCAGTCAACAACTCCAGGCTTATCTTTTTACTGATCTAGTAATCTAAGCAAAAAGTGAGAGCCTCTTTCTGGCAAAAGTTTTGAATTTCATTGGCAAAACCTGAGTCATGCACCCACCCAGGGCTGGTTTCAAGGGTGCAGCCTCATAGGGCCCTTACCTTGGTTTAATGCTCTGCTGTAGCATCTTGAAATTCTTAATAATTTTTGAACAAGTGGCCTTGCATTTTCATTTTGTAATGGATCCTGCAGAGCTGATCTGGACTGAACCCAACTCAAATCCCACAATCTGAGAACAGGAGGATTGGTTCCCCAGTGGAAGATAGGAAACTGTTACCAGGAGGAAAGGAGGCTAAATGGAGGAACAGCAGACCTACACCACAGATGCTAACAACAGTTGGGATAGGGTGGTGCTGATTATTACAGTTTTCACTGATATTATTATTTTTCAATGTGGCTCTATTTCTCATTTAAATACAAAATAATTTAACATTGAATAAAGAAAATGCAGTTCTCTCTCTTTGAAATGAGAGTTGTCAGAGTTGTGGACTGGGGTAAGGAGACCACCTCCCACAGGGGGCTGTTCCGAAGCTTCCAGAGCTGAGCAATATCCAAAACAGTGTTGGTTCTAACCTACAGCCTGAAGTCTGGAAAGGTTGGGATGGAAATATCTGAATCTGACGGATGATCCCATTTGCCACCCACTGAGCTGCATTCCCTGGCCCCGAGCTTCTCCTGAAAGACCTCCAGACTGCTATCTGAAGATTAGAAAAGTGTGCAAAAATTCCTAAAGAATCCTTACTTGTCCATGCTGTTTGAGAAACAGACAGGGAAGGAGAGAACTGGTTTCAGATATCTTCTCTCCTTTGACTCCTCATGTTAACTCTCTGTGTTAAGCCTTATTTTTACTCCCATCTCACTGCAAAGAAAACTGAAGTTCACTGTTCTGGGTTTCCTGCCCAAATTCACATCTATAGGAAGTTAAAAAGGGATTAGACCCTATGTGTGTAAACTCCGGAGTCCAAGCTTTACTCTCTAAATCCTTTCTGCCTTGACACGGGAGCCAGATCTTGAAACTTCTGGCCTCTGTTTCTTTATGTGACAGTGAAAATATGCCTAATCCTTCACAGGTAACCTCAGGGCACCTTCCAACTTTCTCTCTTCCCTGCCAAGTCCAAATGCACCTCTTGGCGGAGGGCGCAGGAGGATCAGTGACAAAGGCTCAGAAACCTACAAACCCTCCCAGACAAAATGTGGATGGAAGTCCTTTTGCCTTGCTCTCAGTTTTATTCACCAGGTTTCCACCCTCCTCCCCAGAGGCCAAGAGCTGGGCAATCCTTGTTCACCACGAAAGACCCTGTCATTATCTTCACATACCAAATATTACTTGTCCAGTTCCCTTGTGGGAGATACGTACATAGCTGCTGTCATAAACGAACTGGAATGCCTTTGCCTGTGGGCCTCTGAGGAAGTTTCTCTAGGTACATATGCAAGAGCGGAACTGTTGAGTCCCCAGGTACAAGGCCAGGACCAGAGGGAGGCAGTGAGGCGCCCAGAGTGCATATGGACCTCCACGCGAGTGGAGGTCTGCCCTGACGGTGAGGGCCTCACTTCCGTCACCGTAGTCTGAGCTCTGCAAATGTACATGCATATTTAATTTCACTGCACCTGTCACACGCTCTCCCATCCCTCCATGGCAGCACTTCATACCATCTGACCCGCTGAGTCGTGTCAGTTGACTGGGGTAATGTGGCACCTCATTCCTTTACTTTGCATTTCTCTGATCACCAGTGAGGATACCTCTCCTCTTTTGTATACCTTAGTCATTCTGATTTCTCCTGGGAACAGCCTATACATATCTTTTGCCCAGTTTTTAAAAATTAGGTTTCCTTTATTTTTATTTTTTTGGACTGATTTTCAGGAGTTCCTTAATTATTCTAGTTATAGCCTAGAATATAGATATGTTGGTTTAAGGCATGAAGAATACCTTCTCCTAGCTTGTCACCTGTATGTTGATTTTATCTATAGTAGAGCAACATTTTCCATGTTGTTTCCATTTGGTGTCATCAAATCCATCATTTTCCTCCTCATGGATTAAGCTTCTGAGGTAATGATAAATCCTTTCTTATCACAGAGACTTTATCCTATGTTCTAGTTTATTAGCATTATATTCTCACCTTTAATAATTATTTAATCGATTTAGAGTTTACGTATAAGGTCTGAGGTAGGGATCCAATTTTATTTTTTTCTCCATTATAGAAAAATCAATATTCCCAGAGCCACTTACTAAATAATCTAGACTTTCTCTAATCATTTGTAATTTTTTCTCTATCACATACCAACTTTTATAAATGAATTTATTCTGGGCTTTCCAAACTATTCGATTCATTTATTTGTTTCTGTACCAATATCCCAATATTTTAATTACTATGGTCTTGTAATCTGTTTTAATGCCTATAGAGCAAGACCTTCCCTTTGTTCTTCTTTTTCAAAATTGTTTTAGCATATCATGGACATTAATTCTTCCATATACATTGTAGAATCAGTTTCCCAAGTTCCAATACAATCAGGTTGGAATTTTTTACTGGAATTGTATTGAATATATAGATCACTTGGTGGGGGGTTTACATTCTTTCAAGGTTAAGATGTTATCCCATTATTTATCTGTGTATTCAAGTCCCTTTAAAAAATCGATATATTTGAATTTTAGAGTTAGCCCCCTAAAGATCTTGCACATTTTTTGTTAGGTGAATTCCTATACTTCAGTATCATGCAAGTTGTCTTATTTTGATTACTTTTTCAAGAAACGTATTATTATTGTCAAGGTTCCCATTACTGACTTTATATTCTGATCTTATAAAGTTGCCTTTGTTCAATTCTTTTATTAGGTTAATTAGCCTGTTCATTCTCTAGTTTTCTATGTTGAGGATGATTTCACAATAATATTTGACAGAATGGATGGACCTTAAGGACATTAGGCTAAGTGAGATGTCAGACAGAGAATGACAAATACTGTATGAGATCCCTTATAGGTGAAATCTAAGTAAAAGAAAAAAGGAAAAACCGAACTCAAGCCCTGTTTGGTGGCTGGGGTAATGGTGATGTTATTCACCGAGGGGGAGATCTGGGGAGAAACAGATTTGGGGCAAGGTGGGTTCCACTTCAGATTTGCTTGCTCAGAGGGGCCTGTGGAACATCTAGTGAGGGGTCCAGCGGGCATCTGGATGGAAAGATATGGAGCTGAGGGCAGTAGTCTGGACTGGGAGACAAAGATTTAGGTGTAATGTGTCCAAGTGGTATTAGTGAATGTTCACAAAGCGCGTAGAAAAGTGCCCTAGCACATATGTGTTAGCTACTGGTAGAACTATCAGGATTATGCGCACAGAGACGGGAGTTAATACCAGAGAGCGGACCAGATCTCCCAGGATCAGCCTAGAAGCCAAGGGTTCTGAGGCCAGAGCCCTGTGCAACATCAACACTTAGAGGGGCAGAGGACGCCGAGGAGACAGCAGGAAGGGCGGCTGAGAAAGTCAAGGGGACAAAACCAGGGAAGAGGGAGCGGCTCTGCTGAAATTGTAGAGGAATGCGGGACTGAATGTGCCCTTCCGCGAATGACCGAGCTTCATCAGGTTCTGTCTCTCGGTAGCACGGTCTAGCAAACAGCGAACACACAAGGGCCCGCAGCAGTTCCGGCACACTGTGGCTGCACAGCACCGAAAACGCCCGCCACGCCCCCGGGACGGCCACGCCCCGGGCCCGACCTTGCGGAGCGCCTGCGCAGGAAGGGCCCCGCCCACAATCCCGCCCCGGGCCCGCCCCTTCCGCTGGGTGCACTCTGAAGGGCCCCCGCCCATGGACCCGCCCCCAGCCGCTCCGGCCCCGCCCCTTCCGCGGGCGCACCCCGCAGAGCCTCTGCGTTGGACCAGACCCCTTGCTCGCCCCGTTGAGGCGCGGATCCAGCGCAGTGCCCGAGCCTAGCCTGCCTAAGGAGTGAACGACCTGCTCAGTCTGCTGGGCAGGCGTCGGGGTGGCGCGAGGTCGCGCTCCGTGCAGCCAGCGCCGAACAGCCGCAGCCGACAGCTTTCAGCCGAGAGCCAATAGCCGCAGAGCGGCGAGGCGAGGAGAGGCGAGGCGGGGCGGGGCGGGGGCGGGGCCCTGGAACGGTGGGCGTGTCGGAATCACGTGGGTAAACACGCCGCACGTGGAGAGCAGCCTGATCCGTGAAGGCGGTGTTAGCTAGCTGTTCGCAGAGGGAGACTCGTCGGCTGCGGCAGCGCGCGGCCTGCGGGCTGGGAGGCAGCGGCCAGGGCCAGTCCTGCGTGCGCCCCACTGATGCTCAGTTCCTCGCATTTAGCTAAAACCCTGCTAGCAATGGCCAACACTGAGTCGGCTCGGCAGTGTCAGGCTCTGGCCTAAGGGACGTAATAAACCTTTGATAACTCGGTGAGGTGGGCGCCATCCTATTTCACAGATGGGGAAAGCGGAGCCGTCAGAGGCTAAGAAACTTTTCCAAAGACGTGTGGCCAGAGTCCCGACGCAGGCAGCCTGGCTCTTTTGTGTAGCGGTCGGGCTCCTGCTCCTGGCGTCCTGTTCCCGCCCCTTGGGGCTGGGCCTGGCCTGGGACACTCAGCGAAGCCGAAGATTCCCAGTTTGTACAATGAGGTAGTAGTGGTGCCCGCCTCCAGAGGACGCTCAAGAGGCGGCGCGCAGCATGTCGTCATGGTAGCTTCCGCCAGGGTGTCGGGGTCGGGGGATGGACCTGGTCGGGACCTCTGGCCCGCCTCCCGGCCCACCCGTCTCTTCCCGGAGCCGGGGGTCGTCAGCACCCCCTGCAGCGGCGCGCAGAGCACTCAGCGCTCCTACCCGGAGCCGACTTCCACTCAGGCATTCCTCCGTCCTCTCTCCTCCTCTTCCTCCTCGGCTTCCTTCACCTCTCTTCCTGCTCCTCCGTCGGCGCAGCGTGACCTGGAAGCGCAGCACTCGGAGTCGGCGGCCGCCTGGGGCCGGGGTGCCAGGGAGGGGCGAGCAGAGTGCACAGGATTCCTAGCAGAGCGTGTCCCGGGCACAGAAGCTAGGCTGCCCGGCTCCAGGGGGCTAACGATTGCTCTTCCGAGGTACATGCGGCCGGGGCCGCCACAGGGCCCGCAGTCCTCGCAGTCCCCGAGAGCAGATACCTGGGCCCCAACCCTTAACCAGGCCCGGGCTTCTCATGCAGTGCAGCCACGGACCCTGAAACCAGCCGTTGACCCCGAAACCAGCCCCTGACCCCCCCCTCCACCTCCCCCCCATGACCTTGGGCAAGTTGCTGAATCTCCCTGTAACTGTTTGCTCTTCTCTGAAATGGGGTTGTGGGAGAACTAAATGACTAAACCAGAGCCTTTACAACAGTGCCGTGCACACTGCTGGGAGCCCTCAGGACAAGACTGAGAACTTTGCTTTCCTGCTGTTTGAATCCGAGCCCAATCAATCCCTGAAGCCAGTTCTTCCCTAAAGATCTGTTTTAAGGAAGTTACTGTGAATGCACCGTCAAACGACTTGCCCAGGTTCATTCCCTGAGACACGTGGGGACAATGACACAAGGCTGTGTGGTGGCCCAGAAGCTGAACCCTTCTATTTGCCTCCTCCCAGCTTACTTACCTACTAGCCAGTCTCAGCATGTCTTTTTCCGATAATGCCACTTGCTTTGCCCAACCCCCATCCTTGGACCAAGGGCCACACGTTTGGCTGTACCTGTTCTGACAGAGCCTCCCTGAACTGCAGTGGGATGTTGGACTCAGACCCTTATTCTAATAAGGAGAGCAAATCTATGCACAGTGGTCTTCTGGGTGACAAATAGAGGCTTTGTGCGTGAGAGGCCTAGGCTTGGGGCTTTGGCTAGCGAGGACCCTCCTGATCTCTGTCTTTTTTCCTCCAGGCCAGATGGGAGATCTCACGAGCTGGTCTAAGGAAAAGGAAGATGGAAGCAAAACACAAGAAAACCTAGCAGACACCAGAGAGGAAAATTGCAGGGTTTGAGGGTGAAGCAGACTTCAGTGTTGGGCTGCTCCTACCCCTGAGGCCAGGTGTTGGGGCAGGCTTCCCTACCGGGGTGTCCAGAACCTTCCCTGCATCCCGGGCCTGGCACAGACGCCAGCACTGTGGAGTCAGGGATGCTGAAGGGATGAATGACAGTGGCCACACACCTGCAGTAAGAAGAACCTTGTTGGAAGCAGGATTTTTGCAGCTGTCTCAGAGCATGCTCACATCTTTGCTGTCAACCATCTTTTGGGAGGGTTTCATTGTTGTTTGTTTCTGTATTTGCTGCTTTCTCCAGACCAGCATCCCTTCACGCTTTCTGTGAAACCAGGTAGTTCAGATGGGACTGATTCCAACCCGGCTGGCTCCTGCCTGGCTAGTCAGAGCACTGCATCCTCCTGGCAGTGCATCCTCCTCCAGTGATTAGAGAAGGCACAGACATGTGACCCACACTGGACCAATGAGAATCATCCCCAGGACCTTGGCTAGGGATTGAGGAGGGGCTTACTGGTAGGAATATCAGCTTGGAGATACCAGCAGATGCCACATGGAGGATGAGGTCGGCAAAGAACAAAGCTGAGCTGAGCAAGGGAGATAGATTCTTGAGGACAGCATGCAAACACCCAGATCCAGCCGTGCCTGAGGCTAGATATGTCCCTGGGCTGTCCAGACGCCTGTATCCAAGAATTTCTTTTTTCTCCTGGCAGTTTGAATTGTGTTTCACTTGCCACTGAATATCTTTCTGTCATATGACCCTCTGGTGGAGCCAAGACCGCAGCCACCATTTCTGAATGAGAAAGAAGTGTGAGCCTTTGGGGTGCTGGGTCACACTGGACCCAGTCTACAAGTGTCTCTCATAGTCTCTGGCAGGGGCTCCTACCTCCTCTGTCTCTCTCCTGGCCTCCTGCTCTGGCCTTCCTGACTAGTGGGTCTATGGCCACCCAGCCCACAGATTACCTTGACTGTGTGTTCTCTGGGCTTGTGCCCTCTGGGTCTGTCTTGTCTATAACTGTATCCTCAGGACCTAGCATAGATGCTCTCAGCAAACATTGGTGGAAAGAATTAATGGGTCATCGAAGCTCCTGTGGCCTGCTGGGGTGTGGAGGTGGGGGTTTCAGTAAATCAGGAGCCCCAGAGCTTCCTGTCTCCCACCATGCCACCTGCCTTCGGCATGCATGGCAGCCTCTTGCCCCCACTGTTACTGACTACCTTACCTGAGGCCTTACTCCAAACCCTCCACCATTTCCCCACACTGTCTCATGGATGGCAATATGGCCAGTCTTGGGTAGTTGGGTGAGGGATGAATTTTCACTCTAACTCCCAGCCTTGGACCTCCCTGCCCCACTCCAAAGGCTCGGACACCCCAGAAACACTTCCAAGAACACACCCCGAGGGGGCATGACTGCTCCCCACCAGCGCGCCAGAAGGGGCGAGTGAGAGTGTCCAGGAGGGGAGGGCTTGCTGCCGTACACAGGCTGCATGCCTCCTGAAACGTGCAGCAGCACATCTTCCCAGAGAAAAAGGTAGGCCCAGAATTACAAGCTTTGTTATTTTTACTTTTTGGTGTGAGGGGCCATGTGTGCAGGTTTGAGCTTGTCTGGAGGAAACCACGATTTGTAGATGAAATTCAAAAGTAGGATTTCTTTGCAGGCTGTCACGCTGAGACTTTCTCCAGGAGCTGGGGCGGCAGTGCTGATATTTTTATAGCATCAGAGTGTGCCAGAGTCCAGCAGCTGCTCGGGCTGAGTGAGCACATGGGGCCCTCCAGCAGAGCATCAGCAAGCCCTCAGCAATGGTCTTCTCAGCGTGGGCTCCACTGAGGGTGCCAGGAGGGGCCTGGGTCACCAGCTGTGAGAATTGGCCCCCACTGCCTGGGAGGAGGGGTCCTGGAGGGTAGAAAGTCAGGTGCGGGGAGGAGGTTGGCAGTGCTGGAGCGTGGGAGCGGGAGCAGCTCTGGCCCCTCCATTGTCACCATCAGTTCCTCTCAAACTACCTCACCAAACATGCAGTTTGCGGACCCGTCCTCAGGATATGCCAATGCCCCCACCTTCAGCTGCAGGTCACCCTCAAGCCCCCAGCGTGGAAATTCCACAACTGCCTTGTCCAAGGTACAGGTGGATATGGCCACATTGGGACCCCTTCTAGGATATTCCCACAAACCAGGGCTACCTGCAGTGGGGATGGGGGGCGCATGCCAATGTGAAGTGAGGGCAGGAGAGTCATCCAAACCCCATTCTGAAAGCCCTTTGGGGGTATTCCAGGTGAGGGTCTGGTACGGGGATCTCGCTTTAACTAACAGCTGCCCACAGTCCGTGCACCACCCCACGCATCCGGGCTAATGAAGTTTACGTTCAGACAGTGGCAGAGGTGTCAGGTGTGCACACTTGTCTCATTCATTTGTAACAGGAAACATTGTTTATCGCCTGCACGCTTTCCTTGGGCCTCTTTCCTGGGCCAGATGCGCAGCAGCCCATTACGGGGCAGCACAGGAAGGAGAAGGAGAGAAGGACACTGAGGTTTATTACCCTGAAGACTGGAAACGCTTCGAGGCCATTGCTCACAACTCCTCCCGGGTTCCAAGGTGAAAGGATGACAACAGAGGTGGGCAAATAAATGATTCATGACACTTTCAGTCACTGCCGTGCCCCAAGCACACATACCCTTTCTAACTTATGCTAAATAACAAAATTTAGTAATAAGATACAGGGAGTGTGGGAGGAAAGCAATCCATAACCTCCTTTTTATTTTTCCTTTCTTCAAAAAGAACGCTTAAGTGAGGAATGTGATTTGAGGACCCCCAGAGGGGTCCTTGGCTCAGAGATACTGCTACACACACACACACACACACACACACACACACACACACACACACACACACACACACACACACACACACACACACACCCTACACACACACACACACACACCCTGCCTGTCTCTCCACCCAGAGGACTTATTACCCGTGTCAGAGTACCTGTATGTAGGGTTATGGCAAAGCAGAATGGAGGAGGGTGGGAGCAAGGCCTGGCCATTGCCGGGTGGGACTGCTGTTGGCATTGCCAGGGAGAGCCAGGGTACACAAATGACAGGGAGAGAGGCCCAGATGAGGGCTTCTAAGGCCTTGCTGGGCTCAGGCTCATGCTGGGCCTGAGTAGCTGGGCAGACAGAGCTTTTTTTCTTTTCTTAACAGAAACAAAAGGATGAAATCATTAGTGTCAATTGGGCACATTCAGCGTAGAATACTGACGTACCATTGTTGTGAGGATAAAAGAAATATAATTAATAAAACCCACCCAGACTGCCTTTTGTGCTTCCTTTGAATACTTTATTGGCTTCTGCATCTATCTCATCCACAGACGAGCCATCTCTTTCCACTGCCCTGGACATTGCTAAAATGAACTGTGTAGAAAATCACCCCTGGGATCTGGAAACTCATCTTGTTCAGTTATAATTTGTCTTCTCATGCCTCAGTTTTCCCCATTACAGAGGCAAATTTAGAGCATTTTCCAGTTGCATAGAGCAGAGTTCCATTCAAGAAAGAACAAAGCCCACCCCAAGGCTGAGGTTTCTGAGGGAGGCCTAAGGTCCCTCCCACTCAAGGTCATGTTCAAGCCACCTGGTAGAGCCAGTAACTTTTCAGGCACCAGCCTTTGGTTGGGGGTCCGTTTTCTGACAGCAGCCCTGGAATCACACCTGCCCCACCTCTGGCCTTGACATGCCCTAGCTGGGGGTCAAAGGTCACACGGAGAGTCACCGGGAGGCCTGGAGGCCCAGGGAGAGGTGAGGCAACTCTCAGCTCCTGACAGGCTTCCAGCTACCTGCTTGCCAGGCTGACGTCTGCCCTGCACACTGTTGCCCTCCTGACATCTAGAGAAATGAAACTCCTTTGCATGACAGGAAGTGGGGGGGGTCCCTAAAGTATGACTGCAAACCTGAAGCACCTCAAACTCATGTTTTATCACCACCTGGAAGACTAGAGTCTGAACAGAAACAGAAAGCAACTCAGCCCCTGAGAGGCACGTGCTTGTGGCCACACCGCCTTCTGGGTGGGTAAGGAACCGGAGGCCCGGAGCAGGCAAGTGATGAGCTGAAAGCCCCACAGGCCTTGGGGTGAGAGCCAGCTGAGACTCTCCCATACATCCAGGAGTCTGAAACTCAGCTGCCTGTGGGAGCCAGGCAGGTAAAGAACATGCCTTTGGACACCAAGACACTTTGTCCTGAATATTAAACATGTTCAAATATTCTGCGCTTCCAGGGAGAAATATGCTCTCTCTGCCACTTTTCTTGAGACGTTCCACTTTCTTGATCTATACTGTTTTCTTGCTTTTGATGGAGTCACAGGTCACCAAGTGAAGATCAACAGCAGTGGGCCCTGCAAGGCAGCAGGGAATGGTGGGGATTCTGGTTCTCTGCAGACTGACCGTGCTGCCCAGAGCTGGGGAGCCATATCTGTATGTGAGCTTTCCCAAGTTTCAAACGTTGACTCAAATGTTTTAAACCCCCATTTGCAGCCCAAACACAATAAAGCCCTCATGCCAGCACAGGACCTACAGCCCTGAGGTTCAGCCTCTAACCTCCGTCCTGTCTGCTGCAGGGACCCTCACAGCTTCGGTTGGGGAAGGATGGAGGACACAGAACTCCAGGGGAATCGCTTCTGACCAAGTCTTTACCTCACACAGATTGAATGTTCGCTGCTTGTCTCTAACAAGAGATAATTTGGTTAGGTGCTTAGCAAGAGAGACACAGAGAACTTTCTGGATGATTCAGGCTGTGACTGCTGGAATATATTAACTTTTTATTTTTTCTATTAAGAAAGGCACTGCTAGGCTGGTTCATCACAGTCCTGGGGAATGGATGGGTCTGTCTAGCTCTCTGATGATGCATTGGTGCCTGGGCGCTTGCTTGTATATCATCCCACCCTTGCAACGCTCCCAAAGACTCTTTCCTATTAATATCTTGGTTTTCAATCTTAATGTTGGTCTTTTGCAAGTAGAAGGTAGCCTATGGGGACTTCCCTGGTGGTGCAGTGGTTAAGAATCCGCCTGCCAACGCAGGAGACACGGGTTCGAGCCCTGGTCCGGGAAGATCGCACATGCCACGGAGCAACTAAGCCTGTGCACCACGACTACTGAGCTTGCGTGTCACAATTACTGAAGCCCGTGCACCTAGAGCCTGTGCTCCTCAATAAGAGAAGCCACCGCAGTGAGAAGCCTGCACACCGCAACAAAGAGTAGCTCCCACTCGACAAAACTGGAGAAAGCCCACACACAGCAAAGAAGACACAACGCAGCCAAATATAAATAAATAAATGAAAGAAAGAAAGAAGAAAAGAAAGAAAGAAAAGAAAAGAAAGAAAGGAAGAAAGAAAGAAGATAGCCTATGTTCTTCTGGGCATGGAAAAGAAGAAACTTAATGAAAGTGATTATACATGTAAGGATCAATCCATCTACACATGGAGAAAATGTTTAATGTGCCAGGCCCTGAAATTATGTGCTAAGTAATGAAATCAATTGGCAGGCCACCACTGAAAAATAAAAATAAAAAAGGAGCAAGTTTGTATGTGTATGTGCATTTTAAACTACTTAGAGATGATACAGTTGAATGAAACAACCCTGTAGAAAAACAGCAAACGTTTTCATTTATTTATATGCTAGTGTATGAACAGAAAACATTCTGGGATTTTCACTTTTTATTTTGTACGTGTTTGTACTATTCTAACTTATTATAACAAACATGCTCCACTTTTGTAATCATAGAAAAACCAATAAAGTTAAATAATAGCAATTTTACTGGGAAGAAAAGATAGCATTACCAAGTGCAGATGTGGGAAGACAGGAACTCTCACACTCCCCACCTGGGAATATAAATTGGCACAATTTGGGGGAGTAACTGACCACATCTAGCAAAATTACAAAAGCACATGCCCTTTGACATGGCAATACCACATCTAGGAATGTGCCCTAAGGAATTAACACACGTGACACACGTGTGCACAAGATGTTGACTACAGCACTGTCTATGATGGTGAAAAAATTGGAAACCTATATGTGGATCAGCATGGGAGAGAATGTATACGTTATGGTATATTCGCTCAAGAGAAAACTCTATCACAGTTAAAAATGAATAAACCCAACCCTACATGTGTCAACGTGGGTAAATCTTGAAACTAATGTTGAAAAAAATAGCAAGTGGTATTATGATGTGTGAGGCTTGGTTCCATTTATGTGAATTTTAAAAACACCCAAAGCAATGTTTTCTGTAAATCTATTGCTTGTGAATCCAACTATAAATGACAAAATTCCCAAAATATGTGTGGAAATCATCCATACTGACCTCAGGGTGGTGGTTTGCTCTGAGGAGGAGAGAAAAACTATGGGATTAGGGAGGGTTACCGGGGGCATCGAGTGTGTCTGTGTGAGAAGTCAGGGAGGGCAAAAGTTTTCTGAGGGAAGGTGGGGTCAGCAGTGCTAACTGTGGCAAAGATGCCCTGTGAGATGAAGGTTAAAGGGTGCCACGTGGCCATCATGGGTGGCCTCGGCAAGGTTAGTGTGTGGTGCGTGGGGACAGAAGCCCCACTGGAGGAGCCTGAGGGAGGAGGGACAGCAGGTGGACATGATACTTTCAAGGAGGCTGTCCAGGAAGGGCAGGAGAGAGATGGAGTTGAAGTCTGGGGAGGGCCAGGGGCAGACCTCGGGGGAGGAGCCTAGGGAGGCTAAGGGCACCTCAGAGCAAGTGCCATGTGTTCTTGGAGTCCCCATTGCAGGGCTACTCCCCTCCAGGGCCTCAGTCTGACAGCCTACCTTGGTATCACCAGCAGCATCAGCGGCAATAATAGCAGCGGCAACCATCTTTTATTGTTTCTTTTTAATGTGCTAGGTGCTATGCTAAGCATTTTTTATGCATTCTCCCATTGAATCTCCCTCTTAACTTCATGGGGCAAATACTGTTATCATCCCCATTTCACAGCTGAGAATTACTAGGCTTGGAGAAGTTAAGCATGGTGCCCAAAATCACATTGTGAAATGGCAGGGCCAGGTCCCAGCTCCAGGTAACTGCCTCCAGAGCTCAACGAAGAAATGACATCAGTGTGGGCCCCAGACAGGGTCCATCTCCTGCAGGAGGTGAGGTTCCAGCTGGCTGAGGATGCAGAGGTGCAGGGCCCGAGATCACTGTGGCCTGGGAGTGATGCATGGCAGTCCCTCAAGCAGGGCCATTTGGAAGTTACTTTCATTGATGCCCCTTCGTCTTCCTTTGTGCCCCTCGCGGCCTGCACGGTCACTTTTCTGTGGCACAGAAGCATGACTCTGGGCTTGTTTCCTCAACCTCTGTGTCCACATGTCGCTTTGAGCTCTCACTCTCCTCTTATACCCCAGCTCTGCTGCCAGGGATATCAGGCCCGTCTTGAGCTTGACGTGCAAAAGCCCTTTGTGATGTAGGCTTTGTCACCTCTTCTGCCTCGCCTCCCTCCTTCCACTCCACTTTTCCAGGCCTGCTGGGGAGGACTCAACAGCCTCCCTCTCAAGCACAGGTACGGCTCCCACTCCATGCTCACCTTTCACACCGCTGCCCTCTGGAGGATTCCAGCTGTTCTTCTGTCTCCCAGGCTCTCATGAGCTCTCGGCGGTCTGTGCCCTGCATGCTTTTGTCTCCAGGGCTGGTAGCGCCAACACACAGCAGGGGCTCCCAGGAAAGGCCAGCTCACACATCATGCCAGGGACACCAGCATCAGACATGAACCTCACCGCAGTCAGATGCTACACAATTTTTGGAATTGGCATTGATCAGTAAAATGATTTAAAAGGGGGGCAGAGGGAGTGTTTATTGAATAAAGGAGAGCATTGCCCTCCTGTCTGAGGCTCCTGGGAAATAGTACCTGTTAGCCTGTGAAGCTGAGCACATTAGAGTCTTCTGACTCTAAATTTGGAATTGGGATGAGGTAGGAAAAATCTATGCTCATTGAATACAAAATGCAATTGTCTGTCAGCGCAAGAACTAAAGAATCTGCCACAAATTATATTTAAGACTCTATTGTCACAGGCAGATTAGCTCATGCTTGATTTTAAGTATAGGCTTCTAATGCTATTACTCCTGGTTAGCTCTGCCTGGCAGGTAACCTTGTGGAACAAATGACTGCATTGCTTGAATAACATATTTGATCAAACAGGACAATTCTTTCAAAAATTGAGTTCTCTGTGGCAATTTGAGACCTGTAATCAGCAAATTAGATGATTACAGCAGGGATAAAAATAGTCTTCTAACAATGTCCAAGGTATAATTGTGATTTGAATTTCAAAATGCTGAACATGTGGTAGGAAAATGCACGGTTGGGTAAATATGACTAGACGTTATCAGATTTGATTTCTCTTTCCATCCTTGCTCTGAGGTACAGCCTAATTTTGCCCAAATAAACTCCAATCTCCTTTGTGTCTGAGTTGGAGAAGTGTAGCCTCACACTAAGCTCCAAATCTTAAAGGACCTCACAGTTTTGCTTACCGGCCTCAGGAACATGAACCTCAGCATCATTTATTCACCCACTGGTATGAAATGACCTCCGTGAAACAACGAGCTGTCCAAGTTCCATATGGGGGACCTCGGAAAACCTTCAACACCCACCACCTGAAGACCAGTGTTTTCTTTCTTGGGCATGGGGGACAGAGACCTGACAGCAGCTCTGATGAGAGCCAGTGAGTGAATTCTGTGAGCTGGGGTGGGATGTGAGGGTGTGGTGTGCTCTACCACAATCCAATCAGTCTTCATGGTTGCTTTTGATAAATTACTGTTTCTCTAGCTCTAACACAAGTTAAGTTAGACCGAGGGCCCACACTCCTGTTGCTTTTCTGGGTCCTTCCTGCTGACGCATCTCTGCCTCAGAGCATTTGTTCACCAGAGGTGACTAGAGCTGCCACTTCCACCCCTGCTATCTGTTTGGTATCACCTCGCCTCAGCTGGTTTCAGATGAATTGCAGAACAAACGTGATCTGGCAAATGGGTATAGAGCTGACCAGTGAGGGGCCAAAGTTTATACTGACTGCTAGCAAATGGAAGACGCTCCTTTAAGAGGGGAAACTTGATTTTACTTACTAGTGGCATTTAGGGTTTCTGACAGAGCCACAGAAAATACTGGCTACTATGGATTTCACTTACCCTTCTGGGATTTATCCTTTATTAGCACAGATTATTAAGAGCTGCCTGTGGCAACAGGGCCATTTAAAAAAATACTGAGTCTCCAGAAATGCTGCCCTCTGACAATTTACACGTAAGGCAGCCTCATCTCAGCATACTCAGTAACTAACACTCTCTGCAGTACAACAGCTTGCCAAACGGTCCATGAAGCATTTACCTCAAACATGCTTTCAAACCAGTGTTTCCTCACATTTGCCAAGCTCTCAAACTTATATAAAACTTTGAAAATAGAAATGTTTTCAGTGCCACATTTTTGCACAGAATGTCAAATATAAATTAACCACTTTTAGGATTTTTCAAGTCACAAATGATCACCATTAAAAATTCACTACTTATAAGGCAAGAGCATTTCTGAGATGAAGAAATAATTAGCTAGGAGTATCATTTGACTAAATACCATTACATGTAGATTTATAATGCATTTATTAAGAAAACTGTATTAGAACTGCCAGAACTATAACATCACAATGTGAAAAAGTAGGATCTCTCAAATTTCATATAAATATGGTAGATTAAAAGTGGCTGTTTTTCTTTCTACTTCAGATAGATTTTTGCAAAATAATAAAATACCAAGTTGAAATAAATGATATTTATTTGCTCATTCACCCTCCCTTAATGAACCCATACATACACCAAAGCATTGTGAGAAAATGAAACACAAGACTTGACAAGGCCATCACTTTGGGAATGTTCCACAAAACACGATGTGAACTGTACACACTGGGCCTTAAAGTGGTCAGTAACCTCCTCTGTTAGCAAGGCACTTGGTGATTCCATAAATGGTCAGGGAACAGACTATATACGAATATCACGGCCTTGAACTACATATAATTTTACTTTGCATTTTCTTGTTCAAAGTGTAGTTTTAGGCTACTATGTTAACAAGTTCTCCGAACAAAAAAATACTTTAGGTTAAGCTTTGGGTAAGGATGAAAAGAGTATTAAATAACACTAATTACAGATACTTTATGACCCTTGTCCTGTGCTCGGGAAGGAATCATACCTAAGAATCCTCTCGATGCAGACGTGACTTCACTACTATCACCACAGCCAGCCAGTGAGGCCGCCGGGAGCCACCACTTCACAGGGCACTGTTGGAAGATGCCAATCAGAGCCTCATTCTAGCTCAGGGGCCCTGAGGAGGCCTGTGAGGCTGCACCTGAAGCTCACTTCAAAAGTTTTCTTTTAATATATTTGCTTGAGAGGCTTGAGCTTTGAGAAGCATGAAGTTAAAAAAGAGAACCTGATATAGCCACATTCAAAGTTGACTCCTAACTTAAATTACCAGACATAGCTCATAAAACCAGCTGTCTCAAAGACAGTGTTCTATCTTTATTAAAAAACGGATAAACATAGCAGCACTTACAAAAAAACAGTTCATAAAAGGCATTGTACACTGTCAACTGATAGTATGGAAAGGGGAGGCCCCCAGCATAGCTGGTTGTGGGCTGCGCACCGTTAACGCTCACAACCACCTGTTCCACTTAATACGACTCGACCCAGAACAGCCAGGGGGAGACCAACAGCAACATGGCACTCCTCAACTTCAAGCCTTTGTTATTTGTGTGAACAGTCAATCAAGTCAAGTATCACCCTCCTTAGCAGCATCTGGAGCACTCATTGGTGTTCTGGAGGTGGCTGGTGTACTTGACCCACTTATTAAAAAAATCTAAGCATTCAATAAGAAACACTTCTCCCTGTCCAATGCCATCCACAGAAACCTTCTGTTGCGGAAGAGACATGCTCTTCCATTTAAATATCTGTAAAAGCAAATGCACGCCTCTGCTGCAGTAGACGGGAGAGAACTGGGGGCAGGCACTTCCGCACAGCTGTCTTTGGTGAGGATGCTGGTGTGGTCATGCTGTTCCTTGCCCACTGCTCTGCTTCTTACTGCTCTGTGGGGGGGTGAGGACCCCAGTGGGGAGAGGAGAAATCCTATTTTCTTCAGACAATATGGCTTTCTTTACTTGGGCTTTGTCCTGATGATAAGAATAAAAGCCAGAAATGTTAACATGGAAGAATGTATCCTTTGGGCTTCACTTACTTTGTGCTTTTTTCTACAGAGATGAGTGAAGGAAAAAAATAGCAAAGAACAATCTAAAGTCTCTGGGCTACATGATACTTAGAGAGAGGATCTGTTGACCACCATTTTTCTTTGCCATGGAATTAAAAGAATCAGAGTCTTTTGGGGATATCTGGAGCCTGTGGGAAAGAAAGTGAAGAGGCTGCTCGGGCAGTTTTAAGAATTTGTCTGGGAAACAAGGAACAGTACTGACCAGCAAATCCAAGCTGTTTATATGGGTCTGGATGTTGTGTGCATCTTCAGCAGGAACTCCCCTGAAGTGCTTAAGTTTTGAACTTCCTGTTTCCCTTATAACCATGGCAAATGGAACCATCCACTTGACACACTTCTCTATATCACACCACTGATACCCTGCAATGAAAATACATGTTAGGCTCAAATGAGGCCAACAACTGGTTTATAAGTTCAATACACCTATGAATGGACTGGAAAGCCAACGTACCTGAAACCTTTTGCATCAATTCAGATGAAGAGAAATGATACAAGGCAGAAGCAGCAAGTACCCCATAAGAAAATTCTAAGCAGCCGACATCCAGGACACAGAGATCTAAAAGCTATGGAGAAGAAAAGAACACTGAGGGACACGGCCAACACACATCCCTTCTAAAGTTACTCCATCTAGTGGTGGGGTAGGTCGCCCCACAGAGGTAATAAAGCCACTTACCTCTGCAATCTGTATGAAGATTTGCTGAGGATACTGCGGCAGGAGCACTTCATAAAAATCATTTAGATATGCGACCTGCATGTATACATTCAGCCAGGACACAATGGTCAGGGGACTTAAATGCCACTTAAGGGCCTAAGGGAAAACAGAGAGAAAAGAGACCAATGGTTGAAAAAAGAAAAAGACATTACTACTCCCTTTGGTCCTCTAAAGGAGTTCAAAATGCAGCCATTTCCCATGCCACAGTGTGTCCACCTAGAGAACACCTAGCCAGATGCACTCATGCTGAATATAGAAAAGATATTATGTAGGAATTTTTAAAAAGGACTGAAAAACTAACTTGTAACCAACCTTCATAATGATTAACTCCATGGTAAGAATTTCATCTCCTGAACAAGCCCCATCTGTAACATAAGCAAACTGGTGCAACTTTGGAGGATAGATTTCCTGAAAGGAAATAAAAGGAAGATACTACTGGCAAAAAGTCCATCTCTGATAGTTTTAACTTATAATGTACCTCCCAATTTATTCTTTTTAATATGCTGATATAGAAAGAAGGAAAGGGTACATTGATGGGATAAATACAAGAGCCACTCCAGTGGTTCAAAATGCATTAATTGTGAAAGAAATGAAACACTTACCCACATCAATCAATCAATAAATCAATCAAACTTTTACTCAATGGGGAGCTTTGAAATTTTCACCTTTTCAACATGTTTGAAAGCTGTGCCTATTCACCCTTCTAATCACACCAAAATTTTAATCCTCTCAGGTCAAAGTTCAATTTTTTTGATTAAAGGAATTATATTAACCTAAGCATTTTATATACTCATACTTTTCTTGGTTAATTTCTAGCTTTTTTGTGTGTGTGGCTGAACTTCAGAAGGCCTCAAATTAGAAAAATTTAGACAAATAGTTGACCTCTTCCCCTAATCTCAGTGGAGCTCAAGCATGTACTACATAACAAATATTTGAAAATTATTTACCTCAAGTTTGGCAGCAATAAATAAAGACGAAATCCCAATAAGCTGTAAAAGCGTTTTTACAATATTTTGTTGTGTTGCCATATACCGATCAAAGAAATCCTGTGCCAAGTAAAATGTCTCTCTGTGAAGTTTATAAACTTCACACACCTGAAAAAATAGTAAGTTTTAGAACAGTTACTTGAGAAAAAAGAAAGACAAAAAACTTGTCATGAGTTTGGTGAAGGATAATATAACCAAATCAAGAGAGAGAACCTGGCTTCTCTGAAAGGATGGTTACCTTGCTTGTCCCTAAGCACATGCACAATGAAAAACTGGAACTCAGGTATAAGGATGAAGTGTTCTGTGATCTATAATATAACAGCAAACATTCATAGGCTGCGAAAGAAGGTACATTCACAGCCTGTTAAAAGCAGCATTTCAAGGAAAAATGGAATTTTCTCAAAGAAAGGTGTCCCCCTTTATAAGTTTCATTATGACATGAGGAAAGAACTACCATATTTCTTCATAATGGGCACTATCAGTATGAAAGTTTGAAAGCTGGAACATACATTTATTTAAAGACTACAACACTAAAACACTGTTAATCTGTTAATCACAAGAGGCAAATGGTTTTTTAAAAACATTAAACAAAAGACTCGGAGATCTAGGTTCCAGCATAGGCTCCCCTTTAGACAAACCCATTTATCTTGGATTATCTCAGACTATAAAATTAGGACAATATCTGTTTTGCCTACCTCACAGGATTGCTGTGAGGCATGGTGAAATAGTGTACATGATGGAGTTGAAAAGGACCAAGGAAGTATTAGACCTCAATTCATTACTGTCATCAAGTGTCTGATTGTGCATTTAAAACTGCTGTTCCTAAACAGTATATCCCATGTAAGTACACTTCATGGGGTTAATAAGTAGAAAAGGTACCAAAGGAAACAACAAACAGAACATTAGTAGAAAACTCCATCAATCACCAAAGAGTGTTTCTGAAGTCCAGGTGGAGCCATATTTAGAGTTAGTTTTTATAAAATAACACAACTACAATAGGATTAGAAGTAAAACTAGAGCTTCTGTTCTCTAAGGAACAAACTTTCAGACTACTTTACCCAGCTCACCATTGGGCACACAGCATAAGCACTGCCTTTCTTATGTACAGACTTCTTGGCTGGGCTAGGGGCTGGGAAACTTAACATCGCTGCAGATGAGACTGCCTGTGAACTGTGGACTCTAGTCTTGTCCCACTGAAGACATAAAGGTTACCATTCTTTTCTATCCTTTCAATAGTATTACATGACTTTTTTCATTGACTTGCAGGGAAAATCATTTCTTTAAAGCATCAATTGCATCAATGGCATCAATTGCATTATATAAAACAGAACCTCTCAGTCACATCATCTTATGAGCTGAAGCCTGAGAGCTTAAAGCATACCACATCTAATGCTTCAAGGAACTATAAAATGTTCCAAAAGGCCCCTAAGGGCTATGTGCCATGGTGGGTCTGTGGACAACAGCAAGGCCAAAGAATCTGTACATTTGTACATTTTCTATGTTGACATTTTCAGGGACCAATAAAGAAAAGCAAATTAAGAATGATAAATATAGCTATCTTTTCTTGCCTACCATGTAAACTGTACTTATTTCTAATCCACACAAACTCTGCAAGCAAATATTGCTAGAAAACATTACAGATGAGAAAACCAAGACTCACAGTTAAGTGACTTGCCTGACTGAAGCACACAGACGTAAAATGGCAGCAGGGGATTTGACTCTAGGACAAGCACAACAGGGGTACACATACCCCTGCTAATACAGACTTCCTAAAGGGTACGTGGCACAGTTCAGTTTTAGGGAATACTTAGACACTCAACTTCCATATGTGCTTTCATAAAACAGATCTGCCTGAGATGTCCTTCCACATCACAGAAGAAAGCCCACTTCTCACCCACCCAAGGCTTACAGAGGTGTCCAGGAAGTGTCCTTAATTGAGCCACTACTGAGTCACCCACACTTCCTCCCAGAAGGAGGTGCACTGCCTATACAATATTACTTTTTATGTTTAACAATTATTCATCACAATTTGTAATACTTGTTATTTTGATCAATTATTGTAGAGAAGTATGATAGTGTGATCAATAAAAGATTTGAACAAAATATTTTGTTAGGATAAAATTCTGTGGGTAAAGAGAAATGAATCCCAAGGAGTTAAAAAGAAACAATGTAAATTTTCTGACTCAAAGATAAATTTGTTCATATATTTTTAAAACATTTGGTAGTGGCTATCAAATAGCTGTTATCCACATTCCACTGTGTACACTCAAAAGCAATTTGAGGGGCTTCCCTGGTAGCGCAGTGGTTGAGAGTCCGCCTGCCAATGCAGGGGACACGGGTTTGTGCCCTGGTCCGGGAAGATCTCACATGCCGCAGAGCGGCTGGGCCTGTAAGCCATGGCCACTGAGCCTGCGCGTCCAGAGCCTGTGCTCCGCAATGGGAGAGGCCACAACAGTGAGAGGCCCACGTACCACACACACAAAAAATAAAAAGCAATTTGAGTGTACAAATTGAAAGATCAAATATCAATATTTATAATTAATTGGAAAATACAACCTTTGCAACTACTTAAACTTTGAGAAAAAAATTAGATGCCAACTTAAAAATATCTAAGGGGTAAAGATACTTCAGAAATTCTTTTAAGGAAGTACATAAGCAAAAAAGTTAGGCCACTGTAGTATATATACCACAGTTCAGAGACACAGAACGTGTCAATGGAATCAAACACTTGAAGAAATTATAACAGCACAGAAGAAACTAGAAATGGCCAATGCTTCTAGTTAACAGGAAGGCTCCAGCTCACCTCCATTAACCAATCTAGAAGAATCGCTCGCATTTTAGGCTGCAGAAGAGGGTGCCGCTGCATAAAGTGCTTATCCCTCAAGTATGTCTTTTCCTTGTTTAACATGATTTTCCATACTTCCTCTCTATTTGCCCAGCTACAAAAAACAAAAGCAAGCAAAAGACAGGTGTCAGTATGCATCCATACTAGTGAGGCGGGAGTGCACACAGGGAGTGAGAGATCCAGAAGGCACTCAGCAGTCAGCTTACTTCAGTACAGGCAGTGGCGAGGCTCTAGATGGTGTGCAACTCTGAGGCTTATATGCAGAATTCGGGTATACGAGCTCATCCTCTTCTTTGTCAGGTGTGGGAATCAAGGAACAGGGGTTTTCACAGACTGTATTACTGTCCCAAGGCTGTAAAGAAAGACACATTAAAAAAATGTTTGATGTAAACCAGCTGTTTTTACATTCATTGATTTGTCAAACAGCCAGTAAAACAGAAAATGTCTTCACGCTGGAGAGAAACCTCTAGGCCTAAGTCAATATTCTGGCCTAAATTAAGATGGAGATAGCACGGAAGACACAGAAATGACTCCAAGCTTTCATTTCATTTTGTCATTAGCTTAGGAGTCTATGCAGTAAAATCTAAGAAAACTACAGTCAGTAGCATTTTACCCTCCACATCATCATCCTCATATGAAGTGATTGAGCAGCAAAATAGACGCAGGAAGGGTAAGACAAAATGCAAACAGCTCTTACGTTACCAAAAAAACAAAAGAATAAAATCTATTGGCAGCTCAGTAAGACACTGAGCATGACTCCTAAAGTGTGTTGTGAGATTATTTGGTCACAATTCAAAGATTTGTTTTTTTTAATAAGTACAACTAACCTAATGAAATGTCTTAAAAGTGAAAGACAATTTCCAGTAAAAGCATTTACATAAGCACTCCACAATCACAAGTATAAAAAATGTAAACTGATTGCCATCTATATTTAAAGTCTCCCCATTTTAAAACAAAACCCACCAAATATGACATCTTCCTTTGGTTGCAGGTCAAGCCAAAATTATTACAAAACGGGGACCTTTCCTTTTCCTTAACTCAAAATGAAACAAAAGGAGCATCTGCCTAGTTAAAACCGAATCAAGCAATAGTCACAGGATATATTAAAAAGTCTGTAGAGATAAAGCCTAGATATTCCTGAAGACCTCTGAGACCCACCCCAAAGCCTTGCAGAGTGATAAATGCTAATTGAATAAACCATCATTAAAAACCCAAACAAGGCTTCCCTGGTGGTGCAGTGGTTGAGAATTTGCCTGCCAATGTAGGGGACACGGGTTCGAGCCCTGGTCTGGGAGGATCCCATATGCCGCGGAGCAACTAGGCCCGTGAACCACAACTACTGAGCCTGCGCGGCTGGAGCCTGTGCTCCTCAACAAGAGAGGCCGCGATAGTGAGAGGCCCGCGTACCGTGATGAAGAGTGGCCCCCACTTGCCACAACTAGAGAAAGCCCTCGCACAGAAACGAAGACCCAACACAGCAAAAATAAATAAAATAATAAACTCCTACCCCCAACATCTAAAAAAAATATATATACCTATTAAAAAAACCCAAACAATGCTTCTTTTAAAGATTCCAGATACTTAATTTAAGTCAATTTTTAATATTTGGAAAATAATGTCATTTTGCCATTTAACATTTTTCCTTTTAAAGCTACTCTATTATCTTACTCTAAAGGACTATTATTGATTTTTAAAATTATAAAATAGTAATTTTATTGAAGACAGGGCATGTTAACAATCCTGCCAGTATGGAAGCTCTATAAAAAGTCTGAGACTCTTGGCTTTTTTTTTTTTTTAAAGCAGAGAGATCATTAATATTGACTAGAAAAGAGACAACGGAGAAGACTATATATGAACATAGAAACTTGGGCTCTAAGTGCTGCCTGGAAGATATGGGACAGGGTGGCTATCACAGCACACCGGTCACTTTCAGAGGAAGCCAGAGCACTTTCAGGGTACTGAGAAGAGCAAAGCAGGATAAAGCTCTTCTCCATCCAATGTGCAAAGAATTGGGCATGCAAATTAACCATGACAGCTCTTGCCAACAGCTGTTGGAGAAGGGCAACATCCCCTTCCAGTTCTAGTATCATGTGCTGGTAGTATTTCCTTGACTCAAAAAGGGTCACATTACAACTGCTTTAAGTTGCTCTTCATTCAACAATGAATTCTAGTTTTGAAAGCAGAAGCTGGTTGTCACCCTCTACAGCCACATGGCTGAAATAGCTGAGAGGAGGCTTTTGGAGATAAAATGGTAACATTTCCCTACCTGTAGTTCACAGAAAAATTGGGTGAACCACAAGCAGACAAATGGTTCCCAAAGTTGGCCTTTTAGGAACCAGTGGATGAAGCAGAATAATGAAGTCTGTATCATTTAACTTGAGTGTATACCATGTCTCAAAGAAAGCAAGATCAGTCTGACTTTAGGAAGGAACTGGGTAACAGCAAGACACCAACTTTTAACTGAGAATAAAACTACCTTATGCAAAATTATGTTCTGAGAAGTAACTAATAGAAATTCCAGGACTCCACTTCAGTAAAAAAGTTGGGTCTCATGCAAAAAATTGAACAACAAAAATGGATATATTAAATAGACTTTAGATAAAAGAGTATTATCTTCATTGAGAAAAACCTAAGGTAAGAATCAAAGGTTCCATGTGGTCTTGACGAAGCAGTTTCATGGAGTTGAGCATGAGGGCTACAAGTAGCTCAGAGCTGTTGAACAGGGCTGAACTATGATAACTCCAGAGAAAAATTCTGTGTAATTAATTGGCAAAAAGGTTGTTACCCCAAAATTCTAGCTTCATGAATCTACACAGAGAAATAAGACATTGATTGCTCCATAAATGATGGGTAATTTTCAAGCTATCTACTTTGCAAAATGTGTAGAAACCTGTTGTCATTAATCTCTGAAAAACCATGAAAACGCCTTCTAGTGGGAAATAATATGGCTATCACACATCTATCAACTCTCTGCAGTCCAAGGATAGGACCAAAGCCCCACCTTAGGCACCCTAGGCACAGCTCAGGTTATCTTTGAGAACAGAAACTACCCTAAAACTCCAAGAAGTCAACAGGGACAGCTTTGCTTCATCCTAAGTTAAAAACTTCAATTCTGGGCTTCCCTGGTGGCACAGTGGTTGAGAATCTGCCTGCCAATGCAGGAGACATGGGTTCGAGCCCTGGTCTGGGAAGATCCCACATGCCGCGGAGCAACTAGGCCCGTGAGCCACAACTACTGAGCCTGCGTGTCTGGAGCCTGTGCTCCACAACAAGAGAGGCCGCGATAGTGAGAGGCCTGCGCTCCGCGATGAAGAGTGGCCCCCACATGCCCCAACTAGAGAAAGCCCTCGCACAGAAACAAAGACCCAACATGGCCATAAGTAAATAAATATATATTTTTAAAAACTTCAATTCAAAACACAGGTGGGAAAATAACCAATCTTGAATTTCACAAAGTAGAGGTCCATTTTAGTAGAAATCCACAAAAATTAACTTGCTTGGTTTGAAGTCTTTACAGGGAGAAAAAAGGAAAAAAAGGAAAGAACTTGGAATGCACTGTCTTATTTCCTTTCCTAAAGTAAAGTATTTCTTCTTCTAATACAGTAAGGAAATCATCAAGCCATTGTTCAATATTCAGTGGAACCTCCCCAGAAATACTAATTACTAGGGTCTTATGTGCAGTAACAACTTTTTACAAATAATGTGCCCCTAGACTTTGAAGCCCTTCACTCTTCCAAACCCAGTTGCTATGGCTGTTGCTCACTGCCCTACAAAGTGATGTGCTTCCACTGCTAACCTAATCAGGACCAGTATCCTCAGCTCAAATACTATTCCTGCTCAGCTTTTATCTGCTATAGCGTCAGAAAGCCTAATCAGCTAGTTTGGAGATAGGCTGCTTCCCCTACTAGAGCCATAACTACAGTCTCCAGCCATTTCTGGAGGCAGAGAGATAATACAAGCTTTTTCTGCTAGGAACTTCTGATATTATGATGATACCATGAGCATGTAAGAAATATGGCGGGAACTCCATGAAGGAGGGGCAAGAGAAATGGACTAGTCAATTTTAAAAATGTGTTGAGATGCACATATCATTACACAGAATGTCCTCCTAATACTCTGGTGGAGGACAAATCAAGCTCCAGGTGACAGTGACCACTGTAGGTAATTGCTGGATGGGCTAGAAGAACTTTCAGAAAGGGGGAAAAAGTTTGAAACATGACCTAAAGGGGGTGGGAGCAGGGACGGGAAGTCCTTAAGCACCATGATGAAGAAACACAAGTGTGGATGTGTGCTTATGTGTGTACACACAAACCCCCATCCTCACAGTTACCCAAAGAGCTCTGTCTCAGGAGCCCTCCCCGCAGTTCACCAGCCCACAGAGAGGCTGTAGGACAGACTCCGCCCCTGGCTTGCATAGGACTCTGGGTTACTTTCTTCCTCTAACTGAGTCTCAGTTTCCTCAAGGGCAAAAGGAGAGGACTGAGTTATGTGAGGTCCATTCTGGTTCTTCCAGACATCAGCGCATATTTGTCATCTCAGGGATGTCAGTCAGGAACACAGACCTTCCTGGAATCTCAAGGCTGGCAGAGGTCAGTGCCCACTGACAGGCACAGCGCTCAGTTGTATGGACTGTGGCCACAGTTAGAGAAAAAGCCTTCAGCAGAAGGCAAGGAAATATGAGACTTAATGTGACCCCAAAAAAGGAGACCCTCAACTTAGACATAATCAGAAAATGTACCTACCTGACTGCCACACTGGTGTCTCACGGTCCTGTCAATTTTGGCAACTTCTTCATCTGGATCCTGCAAAAACTAACATAAAACAACCCACACCCCAAGGAAACACACCAAACAGCCCAAAGACAAAAACACAGAGAGAGAGAAAAAAAAGAAAGCTGGTAAGGTTATGAGCACCATTTCTGCCAAACGCACCCCCCTTGACCCCCTATCAATAAATATGTGGTCAGAACCCAGCCTGGTACCCAGGTAAGAAGGGGGGTGGGGGGGAATCCTCCCCCACCTGTCTCCTTTGTACTCACAACGGCCACATTTGCCTTCCTTTTCCTGGAGCGAACAGAGACATCGGTGCCGCTTTCCTCTTTCATGGTGCCGGGTTCCTTCCCATCCCTGAAAAGCCAGGATGGCACAGAGGTAAGAGTTCTCCCCAAATCTCGGCCCACCCCTCCCCCACCACTGCACACCTTCCCCTTCCCCGCAGCGGCCAGGCCACTCACCTCTCCTTCTTTTCCCTCGGCATGGCGCTGGGCGCAGGATCAGACCTCAGGCCTGGGGGCACGAAGCGGCAGTGGGGTGAGGACGGCCGGCGGAGGGGACCAGGGCCCGCCGGTCCGTCCCGGGCACCCCTCCCCCTCCCGCGCGGGCGGCAGCAGCGGCGGGAGCCTCCCGGGCCGGTCGGGAAAATGGCCGATGGGCCCGGGGTGGCCTGTCACCCGCGGCGCCGCCAGCGGCCCGCGATGCCGGGTCGGAACCCGGGGTGGGGGGGGGCCCTCGACGCCCCCCGAAACCCTCGCCGGCCCATCGCCTCCCTCGGGGCCCCGGCTGCCTCAGTCTTCCCCTCAACACCTCCCCGTAGCCTGTCCCTGAGTCACCCTACCGGGGCACCCCGCGCTGACGCCTCCAGGGACCCGGCGACCTGGCCTCGCCCCACCCCCACCCCGGCCCGGCCCGACCCGGGCGCTCCAGGAGTCCCAGCCTGCCGCGCCGTCCGGCAGCCCGCGGCGGGGTCCTTACCCGAAGCCGTCTCCGCGGCAGGCAGGCGGGCTGCACGAGCCGAGGCCGGAGGCAGGAGGCAGAGGCGAGCGGGAAGCCGGGAGGCGGGAGGCTGCGGAGGGCCGAGCGCGCGGCGGTGGCGGGATCCGCGCCTGCCCCCTACACCGCGCTGGCGGCCGAGCCGGCTGCTCCTGCGCCCGGCTAAGAGCGGGACATTTAAAAATCCCAGCGCGCGGAACGGGCCCCCGGCCCGCCCCCGCGCCCTCCCGCCACCCTCCGCCCCGCCCCGACCGGCTGGGAGCCCCTCAGCGGCCGCCCGAGGGCCCGGGCCCGCCCAGCCACCGCCCTCAGGACCGCCCCGTGTGGCGCTGGCCGGCCCCGGCGCTCCGGACCGCCAGGGGCGGGGCCAGCGCGGGGCGGGGCTAAGTGACAGGGCCTGCGCGCCGGAGAGGCGAGGCCCGGAGGCCGGGCGGGGCCTGCGCGGCTAGAGCTGCGGAGCCCGCGCGGGGCCGGACTCGTGGGCTGGCCCGCGCGCGCGGTGGGGCGGGGCCGCGCAGGCGGGACGCGGGGGAGCTCTGGCGCGAGCGCGGCAGAGGGGCGGGTCGCCGGGCTCCGGGGGCGGAGCCGAGCGGCGCTGGAGCGGCAAAAAGCCGCGTGGCCTGCGCGGGTGGAATGTAAACACGGCTGACGGCTGGGGTTCGGGCCCCGGCTGGGGTCTGCCAGAAGACCCGACGTCCGTTGGCCTCAGGCGCGCGCCCTGTCCCTCCTTGTACGTCCTCCCCGCCCCCGAGACGCAGAGTTCCGGGCCCTCAGTCGGGGCGGGGATGTGCCCAAGGTCACAAGGCCTGGTCACAGAGCCTAGAACCAGGGCCTCAGGCCGCCTGATCTGGGGCCCCCCGGGGAACAGCTGTTACTCCTGGACGCGCGTCCATCCCTCTGTCCATGCGTGCTTGCGTTCATTCAGCTGATAGTAGAGCACCTTCCGTGTGTGCCCCTTCCCCCAAAATTCTTCAGAAGACCTTTCTGATTCTGGGATTTCACGCAGACCTCTCTAGCTTAAGTGTTTACATTGACGGGCCGTAAAATCAAATCTACACTCCTTGTCCTACAGGACTCCGCGTGGACCGGCCCTCAACCCCTCTCAGACCATTCCTTCAACCCCCTCCCCTCACAACTCTTTTGGCCACCCTGTGTCTTTTCTCATGTCAGGGCCTTGGAGTTTGTTGTCCCCAGCTCTAGCCCCTTCTGGCTGCTCATCCTTCCCGAGAACTTCAAGGTCTTCAGTGACCACTTAATTTAGAGCACCCCTCTCCCCAGGAGTTCCTGTTCACCTCATTGCCCTGCTGTGGTTCCTTCACAGCCCTTGCCACCATATGTCTCTTGCTCCTGTCCATGTTTGGTGCTCCGCTCCCTACCTTGTCTGTCTTGTTCACTGCTGTATCCTCCAGCTCTTGGCAAAGTCCCTGGAGGAAGGGAGGCACTTAAATCTTACTTGTGAAGGAATGCTTGAAAAACACAATGACCAAGCCCCTGTGGAGTTTACAGGCTAAGAAGAGAGACAGGTATTGAACAATCATCACTTGAAAGTACCTACTGTACTAAGCTTCTAGAAGAAGCATGTAGCAGAGGGCTCCTAAACACTCCTCAGCCCCTTCCTGATTTACAGTCCCAGTCTTGGACCTCCTCCCTCCATGACTGTCTTCTTGAAGTTAGAGACTAGACCTTATTGGAGGGCCTGACTTGTGTCATCCTCAGAGGTCCCTGCTAGCAGATTGTTGACCTTCCAGGGGCTCTGAGGTCAAGGCTGCTGAGATGACTTGCTCAGATTGGCTTAGGTAGGCATGGGAACCCAGGCTCCTGAATTCCCAGCCCTTAGGTAGTAACAATAACAGGTATCACAGACATTTCCAAAATAGCAGATTGCCCTAAATCCTTCAACGTATTATCTCAACTAAACTTCACAATAATCCTGTGATGTTGATACCATGATTGTCTTATTTCACATATGGCATCTATCTACTTCTTAGGGTCATTGTAAGGATTAAGTGAAATAATGCAGATGAATTGCTGAGTACAGAGCCTGGCACATAATAACTACCAAATAAATGACAATTGTTTAACAATGATAGACAAGACAGTTTTCCATAGTGGTTGTAGCAATTTATACTCCTACCAGCAAAGAATAAGAATTCCTGATGTTCTATACCCTAGCCGATATTTTCGTCAGTGGTAAAATGGATAAGTAAATTTTGGTATATTCATTCAGTGGAATACTACACAACAATAAAAAGGACAAACCACTGAAATATACAGCAATATGGATGAATCTCACAGACATAATGGTAAGCACAAGAAGCCAGATACAAAACAGTATTCCTGTGTGATGCCAGTTATTAGAAGTTTAAGAAAAGACAAAAACTGTGGTGACAGCAATAAGACCCCTCTGGGGTGGGGGTTCTGGGTACCACCATACACATGTTTCATATCTTGATCTGAGTGGTGGTTACATGGCTGTGTACATATATAAAAGTTGAATCACATTTGTGATTTGTGCACTTTACTGAGCATATGTAATACCTAAAAAATAAAATAGTTATTTTTTTTTTAAATAATTTAAAACAAAGTAAAGCAAGACTTTAACAATCCCTGCCCACTCGGGAACTTCCAGTCTGGAAGGGAGGCAGTCATGTAGGTTGGCAGTTACAGTACAGAGTGATAAGGGCTAGGATGGGAAAATTCTGGGGGCTACGAATTCACGTGGAGTTAGGGGCAAGGGCATCCAATCTACTCCTGGACACTAAGAAGGCTGCTTGGAGGAAGCAGCCTCTAGGTCGGAAAGATGAATGGATTTGGCAGGAACAATGGAAAAGTTATGTCTGAGGCAGCAGAAACAGCCTGTACAAAGACTTGGAGTCTTCAGAAATCAGTGATGGCTACTCGTCTGGAGCAGTTCACCTTTGGCTCTTTGAGTTCATTTCATTCTGTGTCCAAACATTGACACAGCCTTGAGGGAGACTGTGCATTACACTAGAGGTGGTGGAACAGCTGCTGTGTAGGGAGGACAGCACCTGCCCTCTCCCATGAGACTTTGGGAAATTCCTTAACCTCTTGGTGCCTCAATTTCCTCATCTGTAAACTGGGTGTGATTTTAATTATTCCAACCTCCAGAGTTGCTGTGAGGAATAAATGTATTAATACTTATAATGCATTTGCTATAGTATCTGGCATAGAGTAAGTGTTCAATATGTATCAACAATTATTATTATTATTCATTAAAAAATTGGGGGCATTGGCTTACCTTCATATGTGCTTTAGGCCCTGATGATGGTGGAGGGTAAGGAACCAGGATACAAGCATTAAGAAGTAATCCCATGGGGGGTGCACGGGGAAAGTTCTTCCCAGATACGATTCCTTAACCCAGGGCCCCCAGGCAGCCTTCAGGGTCCCAGGAAACTGCCTGCTGACAGTGCCGGCCTATCAGGTGCACTTTCCTGGGCAGCTGGTGCATAACTGTTACCAGCTCCGTGCAGGCACCTCACAAAAATTAAGGAGCACTGGAGAGGGCTGATGAGGGAAGGTGTGGGCTGTGACTGGGAGTGGAGCTGGCCCAGGCTTTGCTCTCAGGCAGAGCTGGACAACTGTGGCTGCCTGGCTGAGCCAAAGCTGGGGGGTCTTGTGAGGCTACACACAGGAAAACCAGAGGAAGAGGGGTCAGACTAGCTGCACCACTGCACCGGTGTGGGCTGTGGCATCGGGGCCAGGCAGGATGAGCAGGACCCAGGGCCAAGCAACTGAGTGTGGGAAGGCCTCAGAGGCTTGGCTCCTGTCCTCCCACAGCCCTGGGGATCTGTCTGCACAGCCTGCCAGGTCAGCCGGAGTCCCAGGCCCAGCCCACTCCCCAAAACTTGATTACTGTTCAGATCAAGCTCACACTGCTGTGGATTCCGAGGGGGGAGATTAGCAAACCAATAGGTGGCCCAGCCCTGGCCTAACCCTCTCTTACACGGGAAAGCAAGTCCAGTCAACACTTTAGACAGAGGCTCTGGTTAATTAAAAACTCCAGTGAAAACTAAAACCTTTAAACTGAGTATATGATAGAATAACGATGGCAGCTGACAGTTATGGATTCTGTCCTAAGCTGGGGGTTGCCAGGAACAGAGTCAAATCTGAAGACACTTCAAGGAGTGGGAGTGTGTGACCAGGTTGCTGGGGGAGGGGCAGTTATGCGGCAACAAGCAACCCCCCAGCATGGGCTAAGACACAAGAGTGCTTTGTTCTGTGTCTGACCACCATATTCCCAGCTTTCAGCTAAATCGCCTCATCTTGGGTTTTCTGAAGGCAGGCACAGCTGCAGGACACAGAGCAGGGGCTTGGAAAGAGGAAGCCCTGGAATCTTTTTTCTGATCAGGGACTCACATTTTCCTTGCAGCACCACACTCTTGAACTTGATGGGGGAGGGGGACTTGGCCAATCAGGGCACTGCATTCCTGACTGTGTCATTGGTTCAGGGGTAGGCACGTGACCCAGTCTGGGCCAGTGAAAATCCTCTGGAGTTGCTAAGCTGATGGGAAGAGGTCTGGAACTAGGAGGCCATCTTGCCACTCAGGGCGACCTTCCTTAGAGGGAGGTCCTCTGGGGGGGGGGGGCGGGGTGCACAGGGAAGCAGAGCCAGAGGAGAGGGGAGGCAGCCTTCTGATTTGTTGAGCTCCTGGATCCAATCAAGCCCAAGACCAGATTACTAGGAACTTTCTGGATGCTGGAGCCAATTATTTTCATGTTTATTTAGACAGTAGGGCTTGGATTTCTCATAACTTGCAGTCAAGAGAGTTATGGGTGTCACTTGTGCCCATCAGAGGGCCTCTGGTGGTCCCCTAGACCCGTGCAGGCCCTTCTTGATAAGGTCTGTAAATCCACAGTGGCATGGCTGGCTGGCTGGCATGTGGTTCTGGTGGTGCCAGACCTGGGCCATGGTCTCAGTTCCCCAGGAATCCTGACTTCCATGGTATCTCCCTCCATCACTCGCTGACATCAGGCACCTAGAAATCTACTTGTTAATCAGTCTGGCAGCCTCGGGACCCCCAAGAGTAGGTGGGCCTGGGGTGGACTGGCTTGACTCTGCCCTCTAGGAGTTCCCAAGAGCACCTCACACCCTCTGGGGGCAAGCGGACACTAACTGAACAGGACTCACTCCTAACATGACCAGATAGAGGTCACAAACTGATGCTGGTGGGCCACAGAATACTAGCAAAAAGTTGAATTCTTGTACACGTGAGGGTTTCCGACTCGTTGAGCAACAGGATTATTTGGCAAAGTTGGGCTCACATCTGTGCAGGGGAACGGCACGCTGCTGACCTCTTTGGGTGGGGCAGCTTCGCCCTATGTCCATAATCCTTTAGGTATCAACATCGGCCACGTAGTTGCCTGACCTTGAGACCCTGCTAGGAATTCAGAGCTGAGCCAGAGCCTGCATAGCAGGGTCTTGGATGAGAGAGGTCAGGATTAAATAAACAAGAAGAAAAGAAGGAAGAAGGCATGGAGGAGGGGGTAGACTGGGATGAACCCAGGCCTAGAGGCCTGAGCATTCCCCAGAGCCCAGCACAGAGTCTGGACAGCCAGGTTTGCTGAATAAATAAATGGATGGATGAATGGATAGGGGGCAAAGGTGAGAGGTACAGAAAGCCTTTTCCAGATGGTGACGGGAAGCTGAAGAGGCCGGGTGCATGGAATAGGGAGCACATTCTTTTGCCGCAGCCCACGTGGGGCTGGTATCAGGGTCAAAGAGGGCTCGGCACAAGTAACCTCCACGATCAAGGCTGGAGCTTCCCCACCTCCCACCCTCCCACACTCTCTTCTCTGTCTGAGAGCCTCTCTACCTTCAACCTTTCACTATGAATTATTTTTCCCACTTAAATCTGTTTATATGAAAAGGGAAACCTACTGTCCCTACCCTAAATGGAAAACCAGCATCACCAGCCACAAAGAGAAGGGAAGCATCGAAGTGTTGATAACCACAGACAGGACAATGTGAGGCAGGCCATGAGCCTGCGGCCTGATCTCTTTCTGTTTAAAACAGGAGATGACAGTATGGGTATGATTCCATTAATACCAGGTACTAGGGTGGTCAAATTCGGAGAGACAGAAAGTAGGAGGGCAGTTGCCAGGGCTGGGGAGGGGGGATGGGAGTTATTATTTAACGGGTACAGGGTTTCAGTTCTGCAAGATGAAAAAGTTCTGAGGATGGCTGGTGGTGGTGGTTGCACAATATTGTGAATGTAATTAATGCCACCAAATTAAACATTTAAAAATGGACAAGACAGTAAGTTTTATGTTATGTGTATTTTACCACATTTTTTTTACAGGAGCTGAGCAGACATTAGAGAGGTTTCAAAGCCATCTCCTTCAAACTGAGCCTTTCTCCTGATTAAGCAGAACACGTGAAGGAGAATTGAAACGAGAGTGACTCACCATGTGACGTGGTATTATTTCAAATTAATATGTAAAACTGTGGTCAGAGGAAGAAAAGGGATAAGTAATGGGCCAGGGGTATAGGAAGGTGTGTGGAGGGACAGCCCCTCTGCAGTGCGAGCACTCTTGTGTCCTGCAGGAGGATGCCCTCGGTGGCTGCAGGCTGGCGTGTGCCCGTGCTGGGGAGACAGGGGTTGCAGCTGCGGGGTTCCTAGCTCAGCGTGATCTTGGGGAAAGCACTTCACCTCCTGCTGCCTCAACTTCCTCCTCTGGCCAAGAGGAGGTAAAAGGGTGGCCATGAGGCTGCAGCGAGGCACTGTGTGGGAGAGCACCCTGCAGGCTCTGTCACCCGGCTTCCACAAGCACCCCCCTTCGGCTCTCTCTGATCAGTTTTGGTGAGGAGATCTATGAATTTGGTTCCAGTGTCTGGGACGGTTAGTTGATCAAACTCCCTGTTTTCACATCCTTCATGATGCTGGACAGCAGAGGAATTGGAGATTGTGCCATTGTACTGGGCCCATGAGGTGCCTCGTCCACAGTTAGTGCTCTTTAAGTGTCCGTTGACTGATTTCAGGGAGGAATTCTGTTCCAGGGGCATGTAGGTTGAACAGGCGTCCTGCCCTCAAGGTGCTCACCCCCAGTGGAGGAGAAGAACAACCCACCTGTCATCACACAGCAGCAAGAGAAATGCAGGGGAGGGAAGAACCTGGCAGGAGGGGTCCTGGTCCAGCTCAGGGAGAGGAGAGGGGCAGGAAATGGAGTCACTGATACTGCCTTTCTCAAGGTCAGCAATGCCCTCTATCTTGCCGACTCCAAAGGGCACTTTCCAGGCTTCGTTGCACAGCCCTCTCAGGACTGTTGGGCATGGTGGCCCACCCTCTCCCTCCTGCGAACACCACTGCCCTCTCCTGGTGTCCTTCCTCCTCCCTTGGCGCTCTTCCTCGGTGCCTTTGCTCCTCCTCTACTCAGGCAAAGGAGTTGTTCTCCCTCCCTGGGTAGTCTTACCATCTCCAGCTCACGTCTCTGCCCAGCCCACTGGACTTCTCCACTTGCCAGTCTCCCAGTCTCTCAGTGTAAGGTGCTCAAACGTGAACTCTGGTTATCCCCCCCTCACCTGTTCCTCCACCTGGTGCCGCCATTCACTCAGTTGCTTAAGCCACAAACCTGGTATTCGTCTTTGATTTTTCCCTTTCTCTCATCCTCTGCATTGCATGCATCAGCAAACCGCAACAGCTCTCTGCCCCCCAAATATTTCCAACCTGTCTACTTCTCCCCTTCTCTACCCCATCCTGGACTGAGCCACCGTCTGCTTTCTGGACAGCTGCAGAGTCTCCTGAACTGCTTTCCCATCGTCACTGCCTCTTCCATGGAAGAACTAGTCATCTCAAATTCACTTCCGGAAACCCGATCAAACATGCCCCTTCTGAAAACCATTTGTCAGCTCCCCACTGATTGCAGGAGCATCGGGCCCTGCCTGACTCAGCTCCTGATATTGCCCTCTCGTCCTGGGGCCCTGGGTCCTCTTCCCAGCTCTGCCTCTGCTCCAGCCTAGCAGGCTCACAGTCCCTTTCTCTGCCACGCCAAGATCTCAGCTTCTTTAGTGTGTTTGCACCTGTTCTTCACCCACTCCCCACTCTCCCTCGGTGACAGACTCCGTCTCCTTCAATATCCCCTCCTCAAGGAGGCCTTCCCCAGCGACCCCACTGAAATTAGGTTGTCTCCATCGCGGGAGAGCTACTTTCAGTTTTTTTAACTTTTTGACCACGCCGTGAGGCTTGCGGGATCTTAGTTCCCCAACCAAGGATCGAACCCGGGCACCTGGACTGAAAGTGCTGAGTCCTAACTACTGGACTGCCAGGGAATTCCCAGAACAGGTATTTTCTTTCTCACCTCTCGCCAGTTTTCTCTTGGCATCCTTTTTTGGTTTTGTTTTCTTAATTATAAAAATTTCACACATACACACAAGTAGAGAGATAATAGTACAATGAACCCTCATACACTTAGTCTACAGATTTAATAATTAAGATTTTGTCATATTTGCTTCAAGCCTTCAGCATTTTTTCTTTGCTGAAGTCTTTTAAGGCAAATTCTAAACATTATGTCGTTTCACTTTTTACATGCTTGAGTATGCATCTTTTAAAAGTATGGTCCTTTTCTTACATAACCACAATGCCAGTAACACACATATAGCAGAATGGACAATTCTTGGTGTCGTTCAATACTCAGTCTAAAATCAAGTTTCCCAGTTATCTCAAATATGTCTTTGAACCATTGGCGTGAATCATAGCCTAAACAGGATCCACATGCTGCATCTGGTTCCTGTGCTCTTTGTTCTCTCTGCTCTAGAGCAGCTCCTTCTTTTCCACATTTGCCACAGAAGCCAGGTCAGCCTCCTGCAGGATCATTTCATGTTCTGGTTTTGTCTGTTTGCTTCTCCATGGAGCCATCTAACGTGTTCCTCTCTTCTCTGTATTCCCTGTGGGTGGAAACCCACTTAAGTTCACATCTGTAGGTGATGCCACGTGCTTGCTGTGTCATCATCCCTGGAGGCCCACGGTGCCCTGCTATCACTTCTCGTGTTGCTGAGACTGACCAGTGGAGTCAGGTGGTGACAGCCTCCTCCCTCAGTTGTACAGCTTCCTGTCAGCCCTTCACCTGTTAGTTTCATCCACTGATAAGTGTTTCCTGAATCAGTTATTTGATAAGGGTTTGCCAAATGGTGATTTTCTATTTCTTTCATTTCTTCCAAACTAGAGGCACACCCAGAGGGGAAAGTATGTGGGAGCAGTCCACTCTGAGGCAGGCAACTGGGGTGGGGGCTGTTGTCTGTAAAGAACTTTAAAAATAATGAAATGGACTAAAAGTCCTCTGCTCTTATCAATACCATGGCCTTGCCATCCTGAATAATGTCAGTGGTGGACCGCTTCTCCTCGAAGGGGCAGAGTGCGCCTGCCCAGCCCCCCACGAGGTACATCACTGTTCCAAATTTACTCACTGGAGTCTTCTGTAAAGAAATTTTCCATATCAATTAGGGCTATTTGGTTGCCCTGAAAAAAAGCTCATATGGTGGAATAAATGCTGAATTCTCTCCTTTTTTAAAAAGTAATTAATTAATTAATTTTTATTTATTTTATTTTTGACTGTGTTGGGTCTTCATTGCTGCGTGCGGGCTTTCTCTAGTTGCGGCGAGCGGGGGCATTTTCATTGTGTTGCACAGGCTTCTCATTACGGTGGCTTCTCTCGTTGCGGAGCACGGGCTCTAGGCTCACAGGCTTCAGTAGTTGTGGCACATGGGCTCAGTAGTTGTGGCTTGCGGGCTCTAGAGCAGAGGCTCAGTAGTTGTGGCACACGGGCTTAGTTGCTCTGCGGCATGTGGGATCTTCCCAGGCCAAGTCTCAAACCCGTGTCCCCTGCAGTGGCAGGCGGATTCTTAACCACTGCGCCACCAGGGAAACCCTGAATTCTCTCCTTTTAATTAAGCCCCATATTTTCGTTCTTCATAGCACTTGAGACATTTCATAATTGTGCGTTTGTTTACTTGCTTGGGGCCCTTCATCCTTGAGGAGTAAGCTGCACAAAGGCTCATAGGAGGCACTCAGTATTGACACATTTGAGTGAAAGATTCATAAATGAAGGCCAGGAAGGGTGAGCAGACAGTGTTAGAGGTGGGGTGGCAGAGGAGAGTGTTTGGGGAGAAGACCCAGAGGCTACAGACATCAGGGCACATCCTGGGAGCGACAGATGTCAGGTGTGTCTGGGGTCAAGGGTGAGGTGGGAAATGGGGAGAGCTGAGGCTGAGGGGGGCCCAGGAACAGGAGCCAGAGGAGTGCCCTCTCTGCCATGCTTCATGAGCAGCTGGACTCTATTCGAGGGACGTGGCGCCATAGAATCTCTGTGGCCACCCCACCAGCACACACCTGCCCCATGGCCTCCCAGATGGAGCCCGCTCCACGGGAAGTACACCCAGTACAGAGATTTGGTTGTGCTCTACGCTAGCTAGTGCTCGCCTTGCTCCTCTCTAATTGCTCTGTTTTCCTTCCACTTCACAAGTGGGTTGGCTAGTAACACCAAAGTCTGTTTTATGTACATATAGATAGCAAACACAAAATGTGTGGTAACGAGAGAGACTATAAAAAAAAAAATGTGTGGTAAGCTGTGTTTCATCTTTACGTTACTAACACACAAAAGCAAGAAAGCTCCAAGTTAGACCATCTGCAATTCAGCCGAGTATGCAGCGAGCCATATGGTGAAAACATGAAATGGAAGACAACAGAAGCGCATCACCCTGCCTTCGTCTGAAGACTCCCTCGGCAAGCGCCCTGCTGTCCTCTCTGAGGCTGGCCAGCCTTCATCCATCCATCCATCCATCCATCCATGCATTAAAGCTTCACTGAACTCCTGTCACATGCCAAGCACTGTTCCTTCACTAGCAATAGAGGAAGCATGACAGCAGAGATCTGTCCTCAGTGGGGAGAGAGGATCAGGACAAAAGGAAGTAAACCAACATGTGAAAAAGATGTTTCCCACCGGTTATAAGAGCTCCTGAAGAAGTGACTGGGTGATGGGACAGAGTGAGCAGAGCAGAGGCATATCACCTCAGCTACGTGGCTTCAGGAAGGTCTTTCTCAAGAAGAGGTGTTTGAGCTAAGACCTGAAGCATAAGAAAAATGCAGCAAGTAGAGCTGTGGGGACAGTGTTCCCGGCAGAGGGAACAGTGTGTGCAAAGGCCTAGAAGTAGGAAAAAATTCAGTGCTTTAGTGGAACAGTAAGAAGGCTGGAGTATAGTGAGTGAGGGGGTGTGGGAGAGAGAAGGTGGAGGGAGAGAAGGCAAGGTGGCTGCTGTGGGGTCTTGCCAGATGCATGTAGGAGGAAATCTGGATTTTACTCTAACGTTGTTAGAAGCCCTTGAAGGGTTTTAAATAGGAGAGTGGTTCATTTGATTTACATGTTTAAAGGCCACTCCGCTGCTGAGGAGAGTGTGGACATGGGAAACAGGCATATCCTGGAGCACAGGGACCAGTGGTCCAAGACAGGCAAGATGGCAGCTTGACCAGAGTTGGCACAATGTGGTGTGGACACAGGGGTCAGATATGTTTGCAAATAGAGTGAGAGCAGGCTGCCCATCGCCTGCTGAGAATGCAGACCTATGGCCTTGGGACCCTGGAGGCTGACAAGGGCCAGACAGCGGTAGCTGGGCAGAGTGTGCTGTGAAAACAAAGCTCTCTGCAGGCAAGGTGCCCCATCTGTGTCATTCTTTGTGGAAGGCCTAGTTTTCTTTCCTGTCTCCTCACCTCTGTGGTCATAATCGTATGACCGCAGGCCATATGATTGACAGGCCATAAGAATGACAGGCCACTGTCATTCTTCTGGCAGGTGGAGATCTAGGGAGGGGAAGTGACTGCCTAAGACCACACAGTGACAGGGGCACCTCTGGAAGATCCTTCTTCAAGACTGCAGCTAGCCCTGGGGTGTCAGACTGCCCTTCTCAGGGCCCGCCTGGCTGTACTGCGCTCCAGTTGGTGAAGGAAGGCTGGTCCTGTCCATACCAGCAAGACCCCACATTCGTGCCTAGCCTGGAGCCGCAGGCTTTTCCGTCTTAGTTGTGTGAGTGCCCCTTTGCCTTATTCTAGGATAGAGGTAGATTGCATGCTGCAGTTTGGGTTCTACGGAAGCAGAGTTAAGTGTGCAGAGGTGTGTTAGGGAGGCATGTTAGGGAGTGCCCTGGGGACCAGCACCTGGGGACAGGAGGGAGCAGAAGCAGGAGTGGGCAGGGGGCTTTGAGCTCTGGAGCTGCCGGGTGCTGGGCCAAAGCATCTGGAGCTTGCTATCCCCGCCTCCATCGGTGATTGCCTGGCAGGTGGGGCTGCGGCAGTCCCAGCCGACTAGGGCTGGAGGCTGAAGGCCCGCAGCACTGCCAACAGCCTGGGCAACAGGACCTTCTTCAGAGGGGTCCTGAGCGGTGCAGCTATGTGTTCATCACGCTTCACTAACTCAGATGTGACTGATTTGTAAACCAGCAGTTGGGGTTGTGATGAAGTGTCATCTTCCTTTTCCTTAAGCAGGACTAGCCAGAGGTCCAAGGCCATGAGCAGCAGACTCAATGGGAGCCCCATTTACATGCCAGCAACTAAAAGAGCAAAGACAAATGCCCCTTCTCCTCCATCGAGCCAGGCCCTATTAGACACCCCTGGTCAATCTAATTCAGTGCTTCAGAAACATGCACTGTGCATCTCCCCAGTGTGCTCAGGGCTGTCCTTCCCTCGTGGAGTTGACAGGCTCGTGGTGCAGGGAGACATCAGTCAAATGACCATGCTGAGGACCACATCATGAATACTGGTAACAGCAAAAATTCCTGTTTTGGTGCATTGGTTGTACCATCTCAGCAAGTACGAGGTATAATGCAAGCACCATCAGCAACCTGATGCTGGTGTTAGCGTTAGCCTCTCTTCAGATCAGGTCACAGCAGCCCTCAAGGTCACCAGCTAGGATGCAGTAGAGCATAGATACCTGCTCTGAAAGCAGGAATGGAGTTATTTAGAACCTGATCTGGGCTGGGGAGGCAGGAGAAGGGAGGAGGTCAAGAATGGCTCCTCTGAGGAGCTGGTGCTTGAGCTGAGAGGTAAGGGGTGAGAAGGAATTGAGGAGAAGGGAGGAGCTCCAAGTGGAGGGAAGGACATGGAAAAGGCCCTAGGGCTGGCAAGACCAAGGATCGTTTCAGGAATGGGAGGCGGCAGGGGCCCTGGTGTACTCAGGCCGAGATGCCAGCCACGGTGAGTTCTTCCTTCTTCAAACTGAGAGCCATGGGAGGCAATCAGAGGTGTGTCCTAGAAAGACTCCTTGAGCCGCCATGTGGAGAATGAGCTGAGGGAGCTAGGTGCTGGAGACTACTGTGATCATCAGGGAGCTGGTGGCCACTGGGGTCTGGGTATAGCAGGGCGGGCAGGAAGAAGCTGGATTCAGTGCTGTTTGGAGTAAGATCAACTTGGCTTGGGTGGATTTGTGGCGGGGAGCAAGGGTCCAGAGATCTAGTGTTCCTGGTCTGCAGAGCTGGCCTCTAATGACACCCTTCACTGGGGTGGAGAACCCAGGACATTCAGTATCTTGGGAAGTAACACAAAGGCAAAAGTGACATTTTCCCCTGACTTTTATATATCAAGTATATTAAAACAACAGAGGAATAGTGTAACGAACACCTAACTTCCACTTAGAATCACCGGTTGTTAATATTTCGCTACATTTGCTTTTCCTCATTCTTTCTGCACACACACACACACACACACACACACACACACACACACACTTTTTTTGCTGTACAATTGCAGACAACATGACTCTTCACCCCTAGATATTTGTAACCCCTAAGATTAAGGACATTGTCCTCAATAAACCCAATGGCATTTTCGCATCTAAGAACATTAACAATTATCTCATGATACCATTTGATACCTAATCCATGTCAAAAAGCCCCAGTTGTCCCCAGATTTTGTTTTTAACCAAGATCCAGTCAAAGTCCCCGCACTGTGTTTAGTTGTCGGGTCTGCTCTTTGGTCTCTTTCAACACAGAGCAGCCCCTACCCCATGCTCACCCCTTTTCTCCCCATGACTTTGGCTCTTTGACAAGTCCAGGCCAGCTGTCTTGTAGGACATGGTGCACTCTGGATTTGTCCGATGGTTGCAAATGTTTTGCCTTTTCTTTATAAAAGAGCTTTATTGAGATACAGTTCACATAGCATATAGTTCACCCATTTAAAGTGGACAATTCAATGGCTTTTAGTACATTCACAGATATGTGCAAACACCACAGTCAATTTTATAAAATTTTCATCACCTCAAAAAGAAACCCATTAGCTATTACCCTCCTAAGCCCCTCTCATTAGCCCTAAGCAGCCACTAATTTACTTTCTGTCTCTAGGTTTTCCTAACCTGGCTTTTCATAGTCTGGAATCATATAGTATGTGGTATTTGTGTCTGCCTTCTTTCACTTAGCATGTTTTCATCGTTCATCCATGTTGTATCATTCCTTCTTATGACTGAATAATATTCCACTGTATGGATATACCAGATTTTGTTTTGCGTTGTTTCCACCTCTTGGCTAGTATAAATAATCCTACTATAAACATTTGGGTACAAGTTTTTGTAGGAACATACGTTTTCGTTTCTCTTGGGTATATACCTAGGAGTAGAATTGTTGGGTCATATGGTAACTCTATGCTTAATCATTTGAGGACCTACCAGACTTTTCCCAAAGCAATTGCACTATTTTATACTCCTGTCAGCAGTGTATGAGGGTTCTGATTTCTTTACATCATTTTCAGTGTTCCACAATGGAGGCTTTTCTCTAGGCCCACCTGACTGTCCCCTCCTGCAGCCCCACCTCCCCGGTCTAGCCCTCCTCAGCCCCAGACCATGGAGGATGCAAATGGCGCACTGGACTGGATGGCACTCTTTCTTATTTTTGTAGTTTGCCAGATCCTGTGCTTTCCTACCACAATGTCACTCCATGCCCCAAAAGATCCTCAGGAAGCAGCCAAGGCAGAAGTTCTTAAGTTGGGGAAACTGAGGCCTCAGAGAGGTAAAGGTTGTGCAAGTGAGCCAGTGCCGGTTCTAGGCCTGCCCTCTGGATGCTGAGGCTGCTGCCCTGAAAGCTGTAATGGGTGGCCCTGGGGAAGGTGGCAAGAAGGAGGAGTTTCCTGAGAGCAAGTGAGCCCATCTTCCAAACTGCATCCTAGAGCCCTTTCCCACAGAATGCCTACCAATGCTCCTCACTGCTGCTTACCAAGAAGGTGCTCATGCTGTGGGGAGCCTGGCATCTCTGAAAGTGGCCAGGGCAGGATGAAACAGCCCATGAGCCTGGCCCTGAAGGCCGAGGGCTCAGCTGGCTTGAGGAAGCTGGGTCCAGCATGTGGATCGCAGGACCTCTGCTGGCTTGTCCAAACTGCAGTCCGGCCCCTCCCCTCAAGATGGTGCTACATCAGACTAGGCTGCCTTCCTGAGATGTCTCTTCCCCTTGGGCGGCAGTGTTTAGGTGTTTGCTCGCCCCTGACCAGGTGAGGCTAGAGCAGGCAGATGTTGACCCTGGCAGGGTCAGGCCCTCCTAGGGCCCAGGTCTCCCAGCCCACCACTGCACCAACTCTGCTACTTGCGAGCCAGATGCCTCTGAGAGTCTAACCTCCTCTTCTTTTCTCCCGCTGCTTTCTTTCCTGATCTGTGCATCTGTCTGTCTTCAACTGTCAACACCAGATTCAAGACCCGTTCAAATGCCACCCTCCTCCAGGGAGCCAGCCTCTCTTTGCTCTCCTCTGAATGTCCTGTGTGGCAGTACATCTGTACCTCGTTTTGACGCCTAGTGCTCTGTGCTCTAGGTGGCCTGTAACTTCTGGTCCTAACAGATACCAAGGTTCTCCTTGAGGATAGGACCCCAGTCCCACTCACCTCTGCCTTCTTTTTTGATTTGGTTGGAATTATTTTGGTTGCCAGTAACAGAATCTTAGCGCAAATTGGCCTAAGGAAAAGGATTTACTGATTCATGTTACTGAAAGGCTGGGGGCTTCAAGTATAGCTGGGTTCAGGGCCCCATTTATCAGTACTGTGTCCATTTCTTGGTCCTGGTGTCTGGCAGGCTCTCCTTGGGTGGTGCCAGAGATGGCCAGCTTAGCTATCCCAGCAGAAGCCCCAGACTTGGTGTCCATTGATCTGGCTCAAATTATGTGCTCACCTTAGGATTGGGGGTGTTGCCGTGAACCAAGAGTGGGAGGAGGGGTGCTTCCCAAGGGAAATCCCAGCCATTGGCAGTCAAAACAACAGGAGCACCCTGGAGGTGATCCTCCCTGACTCCTTCCTCCCTCTCAGTGCCCCATTCAGGGGTCTGCACTTACTTACCTCCCTCCTGGCTGTTTCTCACACTTGTTCCTTGTTCTCACCAAGAACTTGCCCCCATCCCATCCCTTCCCCTGGCCCACCATTGTCCCTTCTCCCTAGAGCAGCCGAGTGGTTTTCCTAAAACATAAGTATATTGCATCCTGCTTAAAACCCTTGATGGCTCCTCATTGTCCTGGGATGAAGTCCATTCTTCTTAAGAAAGCATGCCTGGGCTTCCCTGGTGGCGCAGTGGTTGGGAGTCCACCTGCTGATGCAGGGGACACGGGTTCGTGCCCCGGTCCGGGAAGATTCCACATGCTGCGGAGCGGCTGGGCCCATGAGCCATGGCTGCTGAGCCTGCGCGTCAGGAGCCTGTGCTCTGCAACGGGAGAGGCCACAACAGTGAGAGGCCCGCGTACTGCAAAAAAAAAAAAAAAGAAAAAGAAAAAGAAAGCATGTCTAGCTCTTGATAATCTGGCTCTGTGCCCCTCCAGCCTCACCTCTCTCTGCTCCTTCCTCCCTCTGGGACTTATGCAACAGTGCCTTCAAACCACCTCAGATTGCCCCATGCCTCTGCCTGGGATGCCCTTTCCCAGCTTGTCTGACTGGCAAACTCTTCCTCTTCAATACCTAGCTCAGCCATCACCTCCTCCAGGAAGGCCTCCAGGACTTTCCTGAGCAGTTAAGAGCGCCCTCTGCTGGAGGCCCAGAGCCCTTCACCACTCTGAACTAGGCTGACTGTGGGGGTCACAGTCTCTGGTCCCAGCACTCCCTGAAGGTTCTTCTTCCCGTCCATCTCCCCAGTGCCCAGCCTGGTGCCAGGCCCAGCAATGACACCTGAGCAGTGTCTGCTTGACAGATCTGAGAACCTGAAGGAGAGAGGAACCTGGGTGGGCCCTGCCTGCTGTGGGGAAACAGAGTTTCAAGCTTCCTTCCTCGGCCCTGTCAGCCCTCAGCTGAGATGCCACCTCCTCCACATGGCCTTCCCTGCCTACCCTCGGACCTGTTGCCCTTCAGTCACCTTATCATAGTAGTGGTTTTATTTTCTTCCTAGCATTCAGCCCAGCTGTTGTTTCCCGTTTTTTTATTGTCTCTCGCCCAACCCTCACACCCATGACTTTGTCAGCTCCACGAGAGCAGATTTCAGTACCTGCCTTATCCAGTACTTGCACAGCACCCCACACCAAAGGGGCCCAAATAAATACTCATTAAATGAATGAACACCAGGTGGGGCATTTGACACACCTTTGGGGAAAATTGTCATGATTCCCAGGTACAGGGGGCTGGTACCAAACTGGGGGAAGTTCCAATAAGGTTGGTGATACCCACCCCCAACCTGGGGACCTCTGTCTACTCCAGAGCACAAGCCCTTAGGTGGCAGGTGCTATTCTAGAGAGACCAGAAATAGCTCATTCCAGGTTGGGCATCTCAAGACCTAATTCTCAGCAAAATCACCAATAATGCCAGTGCAGAAGCACCTGCAGGTGCCAGTAGGAAGGCCTGAGCTTTCCTGGGCACTGCCCTCCCTCTAGCTGACCTTCTAGGCCGCACACAGTCTCCCTCAACCTAGTCCTGTCTCTACAGCCTTGGGCCCCACCTTCTCTTTCTCCTCCCCTCTCCCTGCTCTGCCCTTTCTTTGTCTCCTCCTCTTCCTCCTGTGCCTTGCCCCCCACCACGCAGCAGGTGGCACGCAGCAGTGCAGCAGCTATCTGCTGGCTGATTCCATCGACAACACTTCCTCTTTTTCTTCCTTCATCCCCAAGGTTCCTGATGCCGAGTAGCTAGGCATCAGTCTGCCCCTTCTATTTCATTTGGGTCACCTGTTTATCCACTTGTCCACCCATCCAGGCATCCACCCATCCGTCTATCCATCCATCCATCCACTGGGCACGGAACGGCCGGGCCTTAGGTTAACGTGGCACATCAGGCAGGGTGGAGAAACAAGACAAATGCACACCCAGGTGTACTGTGAAGTGGGGACTACAAACTCAGGTGCCCGCAGGAAGTGAAGTAGGCTAGATGTAGGACAGCCAGGCCTGGTGCCTGCACGGGTATGAAGCCTCTCAGCCCACCAGGCTGATACACAAAATACCCCTCAGCCTGCTAATCGCCAGCTGGCTGCCAGTCTGTGACTCTGTCCTGGAGCTCCTGGCAAGAAGCTCCACTGGCGGGGGGAGGGAAGGGGGTGGAGAGCCCATGTGTTTGGGGCAGGAGTGGGGACACTAGGCAGGGCTTTCAATAAGAGGGGGCATTTGAACTGGGCCCGAAGGCTGAGTAGAGTCCACAGGCCCAGGATAGGGATTTCACAAGGAGAGGCAGTGGCCTCCTGTCGTCACAGTTCCTGGCCAGTGTGCGATTTTCATACACTCAGGGGCAGCCATTTTACTGTCCTCCTCTTCCCCACCCCCTCAACTCAGGACGAAGGTAAACAACTGTCTGTTATTCCTCCCGCCTCTCTGCAGGCACCCAGTGGGGTTGTGGAGGAGCCACACATGCCTGTGCACGCGCGCGCACACACACACACACACACACACACACACACACACAAATGTGAAGTCCTGGCGCAGGGACCTTGTCAGTTTGTTCACTGTTGCAGCCTAGAACTAGGAGTAGGTGCTCAGTTAACCCTTGTTAAATGAGCAAATGACAGGAGAAGGGTACCTATTGAATGAGTGAATGAATGTATGAATGAATGGGAAAAACAAGTAGGGCTTCATAATGGTTCAGGTTGGATGGACTGTCCCATCTCACACAATTCTTTTAAAATAATTATTAATTTTTAATTACAGAAACAGGCATGAATACATTCTCATAGTAAGAAGTATAATGCAAACACCACAGATAAGCCTAAGGCACCCCTTTCTCACCAGCTCCAGAAACCCCCTCACCCCAGAGGTAGATATGGTTGATGCTGTGGAGTGTTCCTTTCCACAGCTCTCTGCACGTTTGACATTGTGTGTGTGAGTGAGTGTGTGTGAGTGTGTGAGTGTGTGCGAGTGTGAGAGTGTGTGAGTGTGTGAGTGTGTGTGTGTGTGTGTGCGTGCTTGCTCCTGATCACAGTGTATGGCACCGTTTTGTAAGATTAAAAAAATAAGTAGAATCACATTGTGAGTGTTGTTTGCACCTTACTTTATCTTAAATGTACTTTCTTTTTCAGAAATAGCATTTCCGGAAGCTTCCTCTACAGGAGCGCACATCACGTGTTTCTCTCCCACTGCTATTGTAGCCTGAGCTTCCACAGCTTATCTAGCCACTCCCTTCCTGATGACAATTTAGGAGGTTCCTAAATACTTGTTCTTACAGAGAGAGCGTCAGCGAACTCTTCATGTTCCCGTGTCATTGCTGGCTCATAGGTTGGCGTGACTGTCATTTTCCTGATGATCCCAATGGAAAGAAGGCCCCCTCCCTGCTGTCCCTGCCCACAGCCCGCCTGTTCTCTGAGCCTCGGTGTCAGTGAGCCCCTGAAAGAACAGGACTTGGAGATCCAGGAGCTGCAGGACCCGAGTACCAGTGTGAAGGGCCCATTCTCCAGAGGAGGGGTCCTCTGACTAGGTCTTGACTCAGGTTGGAGGTACTTTTCTAGTACCCACTACGTGCCAGGCCCAGGCAAGGCAACGAGACATCTTGGCAGCCTCATTCTGTCCATGGGGCTCCCAGTTCACTATGCCTTTGTGTCAGTGCTGGGCTGGAGGCCGAGGCAAGGACCAACGGAACTGGAGTGAGTGATTCCTCTGGGATCACAGAGGCTAGGCGCACGAGGGGTCAATGGTCGCCTGGCCCCCTCGTTTCCAGCATCTCAGCAACCTGATGCCCAGCTCTCACAGCTCTGGTCCTGGATGGTCCAGTGGCAGCCCAGCCCAAGCCCTCCACCCCTCCCCTGTCCTCTGCCCTCCCTTCATCCCGCGCTAGAAAGCATCTCTAATTCCAGTGGGCACCACTGTTTGCAGTTCCTCGGGCAAGCTCAGCACAGGTGCCAACTGTTATTTCACTCTCCCAGCTTCCATTTCCACAGCTCGGCACCTGCAAAGCCCCCCATTAGAGTCATGCCAACGAGAGGGGGCTGCGGCTGGATGTGTGCGTGCCCGCCTGCAAGCCCACGTGCCCGTCTGCCGGTGCTTGCAGGAAGCCACGAGGGAAATTTCCAGCACAAAGACCATATGCCTGAGAGCGGGGGGAATCGCTCAGCAAACTTCAGAAGCGATCAAAATGTCCTTTCCATAAAGTCCCGGCTTAAAAAATGTTAGCAGGTGCGTATACAATAGCGAGTCAGTTGGGATGGATTACGATAGAATACCATTTCCGCTCATTCCAGATTATGAATTCAGAGCATAATTTTCTGTAAATTGTCATTCTTGTCTGGTAAGGAAAGCTAATTTTTTCCTCATATGGAAAAAAAACCCACCACTATCCTGGGCCACTGCTCCCTGGAACAGGGCCTGCTGGAGCCCCCATCTCCCTCTGGGACTGCCCGGATGGGCTGAGGCAAGGTCCCCCAGAGCAGCTGTGGCCAGCAGCATCTCAGGAGGTGTTCATTCCGGGAGCTGTCAGGGGGCCAGCCATGGGCTGGTGAGAGGACTCTGGCAAGAGAAGATAGACCCCTCGTCATGGGTGCTAGGCCTTCTCTGGAAGAAGGGTGGAGAATGAGGGTGAGTTGCTCTGATGTGGTGCAAGTGAAGACGAAGGATGAGGGTGGGTGAGCAGGAGACGTGGGTGTCGCTGGCAAGGCATTGGAGGCTCTGTTCACCCTACGTTCTTTCTTCCCTCCCCCCTCCCTCCCTTCCTTTCTTCCTTCCCTCCTTCCTTCCACCAGTGTCTGTTTAGTGCCCAATGTGTAGGGCCCTTGTCCAGGCCCTGTGGTCACAGCAACACTAATGTCTTCTGTTCCAGGGGAGAAACAGGAGATTCACAAGGGGCGGTGGGAAGAAGCCATGGCTGCTGCCGAGAAAGGAAATCACAGAGTGACTGGAAGGGGCTGGTCACGGAAGGTCCCAGGGGAGGTGACAGCCAGGTGGGGTGAGAGGCATTCCCACTGTGCTCAGCAACTGGGAGAGTGAGGCCTGGAGGTGGAGCAGGCTGCTTCTAGATGAGAGAACAAGCCAGAGGTGCTGGAGCCCAGGGCAGGGCGGAGAGTGGAGAGACCAGGCTGGGGTCACGGCACCGGGCTGTTTACGATGTAAATGCGTGAGAACTGGATGGTTCTGAGCAAGGGAGAGACACGACCGGTTTCTGTTAGAAGCTTCCTCAGGCTGCTGGGTGGAAAATTGACAGTAGAGGGTGCTGTGGTGGGAGAGGGTCCTTCTGGCTGTGAGAACCACAGGCCCCTCACTGGACCGCTGGTTCTTAACCTTGGCCCCCAAGGCACCCTCGGGGGTGTGTGGGTGGCTTCATGCCAGCTGCCTCCTCTTCCTCTTGATGGAACTCACGGAAGGACAGTCCCTCCAGGGTGTTAGAACTGCTCTCTCTATTGTGATGGCAGGGGAAAGCTTGGAGCTTATTCTAGTATAGACCCCATATTCGTCAAGATTCATTCAGATAAAAGTGACAGAACCCTGAGTCAACAGGCTCAACTGAAAACGGAAGGAACATCAACAAATTATTGGCTCTTGCTATCAAAAAGTCTAAGAACTTCAGGCATGGCTGGTTCCAGGGGCTTGATTACTATTGACAGGACTCTTTCTTCTTTGTCTCTGCTTTCCTCTGTGTTGGCGTCATTCTCAGGTAGGTGATCCCCAAGTGGTGGCAGAGATGCCATCAGCAGCTCCAGACTTAACCTCCTGTCAGCTGAGGAGAGGCCTTTGCTCAAATGAGATTCCTTTTGGGAGTCCAGGAGGTAAAGGAGAACAAGGGGTGCTGCTTTGGCTGGAGTTGGAGGTGCCCCTTCTGCTTACTGCCCTTTTCCCCTTAGACTCGGGCTCTGGAGATCACACCTGCAGTCCCTGCCTCCCCCGGCATCCCATCTGTCTGCTCTGGCTCCCTCTGCTGCTGACCCTGAAGATCCTTCCCAGCCCCCTCGCCCGTGGTGGGGGCCTGGGCCAGAGCAGCCTCTGGGCATTGCACACACAACCTGCTGGGGTGGGGGAGGGTGGCCCTGGAAACATAACATGCTCCTACCCCACGGGGGACCAGGATCCTGTCACAGGGCCCTCATATTCACATGGAAGAGGAGGTTTCATATAGGGAAGTTCACTTCATCCATCTCCCCATTAAAGTGTACACCCAGAGCCCCCATCCTACTTCTGCCCCTAAGATGCCAAGAAACCACTGTGCTTTTTCAAGTCAGACCAGTGTGCTCATCAAGAACACAGAATCTGGGCCTCCCTGGTGGCGCAGTGGTTGAGAGTCCGCCTGCCAATGCAGGGGACACGGGTTCGTGCCCTGGTCCGGGAAGATCCCGCAGCTGGGCCCGTGGGCCATGGCCGCTGAGCCTGCGTGTCCGGAGCCTGTGCTCCACAGCGGGAGAGGCCACAACAGTGAGAGGCCCGCGTACTGCAAAAAAAAAAAAAAAAAGAACATAGAATCTGGGCATAGATGACCTGAGTTGCTAGCTGTGTGACCTTGAATGGGTTCCTTAACCTCTCTGAGCCTCAGGATCCTCATCAGTGAAGTGGGGATAGTAATATAGGGCTGTTGTCAAGACTAAAGTAACAAAGAGGGCATCTGGCACATAGCAGGTGCTCCATACACATTAACTATGATCATCATCAGGTATGACTGATCACAGGGCCATGTTGGTCTGGGGTTTGGTTGAAGAAACTGATTCCAGCCTTTTCAAACCAAAAAGGGCATCCCTGGAGAAATCTGACTTCCCAAACAGACACTCCCTTCCTTGTTGTATCTCTCTCAAGACTCACAGCCCTGGACTTCCCTGGTGGCACAGTGGTTAAGAATCTGCCTGCCAACGCAGGGGACATGGGTTCGAGCCCTGGTCCAGGAAGATCCCACATGCCGTGGAACAACTAAGCCCACGTGCCGCAACTGCTGAGCCTGCGTGCAGCGAGCCTGTGCTCCACAACAAGAAAAGTCAGTGCAATGAGAAGCCTGCACACGGCAACGAAGAGCAGCCCCCACTTACCACAACTAGAGAAAGCCCGCGCACAGCAACAACGACCCAACATAGCCAAAAACAAAGGAATAAATTTATTTTAAAAAAAGAAGAAAAAAAAGACTTACAGCCCTGAAAACAGGCATGTGGTCTGCAAGTCTAGCTCAAGCCATCTGTGTACACAAGTGGTGGGTGGAATCAGGTGAGCCCACCTTGGTCTCCATAGTGTGAGGCAGCAAGAGGCAGGCCAAGGGAATGGCCCTCTTGCTAAGACTATACCCACGAGGAAATTCCCCTAAAAGGGCAACTTTCAGGAACAACTAGAGACTGGAGGCCCAACCCCACACATGTACAGTCTGGGCTGTTTGATTTAAAAATCACTTTTTTGTTCACTACTCAGCTCCTGCTGGCACTAATGTGGTGAAATGCAGGGAGTGTGGGCGGGGAAGCCTAGGGCTTGGGTCCTCCAGGGGCTGGCCAGGCATCCTGGCGTTAGCCCTGAGAGTCCCACCTGTAAAACGTGTGGGTAGGGCCAGGCCTTCGGAGCAGTAAGATTGCCTGAAGTCAGGATGATTAATCAGCGTCACACTTGGAGTCCTGGCTCCATCTGCCCCCATCGCTGAGCTACAGGCTCCGGGGCACTTGGTAAGGTACACTGCACAAGGAATGCGGGAAAAGGCCAGCAGCAGGCCTGCCAAGGAAGAGGACAACTCCCACCTTTGTCCTGGAGCATTTAGACTCTGGGGGAGACGGCACTGAGGCTGGCCCTGTCAGTGTACCACCTTCTTTCCATCCCCAAAGTGGGGATGAGACCCCTTGCTCATCAGCCACTGTGATGCTGTAAGGGTCCCACACCACGTGCTCTGAGCATCATTAGAAAAGACATCAGGACAGCCGAGGTGTTATTACTATTATTATTGACCATAGAATACTCGACAAATGATTGCAGATCTGCAGGCAAGGAGGAGTCTTCCTTCCTAGGGAGAGGTTTGAGGGCTGGTTTAAGTCTTTTGGAGCCACAAACCCTGGCAGAGGGAGCCGGCTCCATGGAAGCCTTCAGGAGCAGAGCTGTTCGGGGGCTGAGACGTCTTTGATTACTTACATCTGTTTTTATGGAAACTTCTGGGAGCTGCAGAGGGGAAAGGGAATAGCGCAGACGGCAGTGGCCTCCTCACCAGATTGTTGATGGGGACTTGCCCTCTTGGCTTCCCTGTGCCCTGTGCAGATTTGGCCCTCAGTCTGCGGCAGGAGTTATTAAATGCTAGGAGCACACGGAGAGCAGGATCGAATCACAGAAAAGGAATCAGGGTTTTATGCCCCTTGGTTTTGCGCACTAAAAGAAAATATCCCTGTTAAGTGCGAAGTAATTGGCTCCTATAATTGGCGTGTGGTGCTTCCTCTGGCCTCTTGGTGGGCTGGGAAGGAGTCAGAGGCCTATCCACTGGGCGGCAGAAGTCCCAAGGCCCCCGAACAGAGTGCGAGCCCACGCAGGCCCACGTGGCTGATGAATTGCTTCCTGGGGCTCTGCTCTCTGCCTGCTTTGAGGAGGCTGCACAGACCTGCCTGCCCATCAGCTGGGGCTTCTCACCCATCAGCTGGGGGGCTGCCATCCTTGCTCCCATTTTCATGTTGTTGCTGCAGGAGGGCTGCGTCCCGGTCAGGCTCTGCAGGACACAGAGAGGCTCTCCTCCAGAGAGGAGGCCTCCACGGGCTGACAGGGTCTGCCCAGTCCAGTCCCGACATCCTGGTCATGGTTGCACGCGCTGTACACAACACCATCTGGCCAGAACCCATTCTGCACTCATTCACCATGCCATCTGCGCCGGGACTGAGCTAGCCCAGGAGGGCACCTTTTCCCAAGAGCACCAAGCCAGCTAGCAGAGACGTGGTTCTGATGTCTGGTCCCCTGACTATAGTCCCCACGGTGCAGCTGCACCCGAGGATCCCCCCGCCCCAGATATACCGCAGGGCCTGTGTCTACACCATTCCTACTGCTGTAGCTCTCCTGTCCTCTTCCTGTGCATATGAGTGCTTCCCACCCTTCGAAGCCCATGCAAATGCCCCCTCCTCCTCTAAGCTTTTGCTGTTGTGCTTTGCCTGTTGCCCCCTGACTCCCTTCTGGAAACAGAACCCCCCCACACACACATGCTCTTTTTGGGGAATTGCTGCTTCCTCACCCCAGCCTCACGGGTCTGACAGAGGCCACAATCATCTTGCCTGTCCCCACCCCACCCCTGCAGCCGCTGATTGGTCCCAGGTGGTCACACCACCCAAGCCAGGTCACTCAGAGCTATTCCCTGGGCTATTTTGAAACTGCAGCTAGAACAAGGGATTTGGTCCTTTTGTGAGAGGTAAGGATATGAGAGACTGCAGGGGCCTTGCTTCCTTCCCTTGCTGAGGAGGCTGGCCTTGGAGACTTATGAAAACGGAAAGATGAGGCAGTCGTGGTCCCTCAGGCTGGTCCCTGGCTCAGAAATCTCTCCTCTGCTGAGGTCCTGTCACCGGACATGTAAGGGGCTAAGCAACGCGCTCTCGTGGTTCGGGGTGTCGTGCTTACCCGAAGATTGTGGGCAGCCCGGGCTCCTGAGAGGGGTCTGGAGGAAAAGTGGGTCAAAAGATGTAGAAGAGTGTGGCCTCAGAAACACAGCCCCTCCTCTCCCACCCAGAGAGACCACTGCAGTCCCCAGCTTCCCCTCCCACCCCTTCAGATGGGCACAGGCCAAAACAAACCATTAGAAACAGCCCACAGAATCTTCTCGAAAATTCTCAGGGCCATCCATTCAAGAGTCAGGCTGGAGCAAGGCGTGTGGCAGGGCCAGCTGGGCTATGGGCTGTGGGCCTGTGAGGTTGGCCCACTGTGGGTGTGGGGACTGTGACACAGGGGTCCTCATCCTCCCTGTTCTCTGATCCATTTCTGGGGAGGAAGTGGCAGGAGCAGTGTTCTGGGTCCCTGAAACATTGGTGATGCCTTGGCTGTGGTGCCCAGGAAATGACCACGAAGTGTGGGGTGCTGAGGCTCAGGCCCTCTAGGCCCAGCCAAGGTGGGTTCAGGTGATGGCTCTGCCACTTACAGCTCAATGTGAGCTCATGCAAGTGTTTCCCTCTCCCAGCCTCAAGGTCCCCAGGACAGGGGCAGGGGCAAGGTTTTGTCAGGATGTGGGACAATGCCAGCCCCTCACACGCACCTGTTCCTTCCTTCAGGAAGCAGGTGCTAGGCTCGCAGCTTTTGCCGGTTCACGTCCAGATGAGCCCTCCACATTACCAATCAAATACCCCAAGCCAGAGAGGTGAAGGTTCTCTGGGGGAAGGCCCCCCAGCACCCCAGCCGTACCTGGGAGCCACAGGAGGACATAGCATCATCTCCCCCATCCCTGCTTCTGCCGCGGAAGCTGCTCCCAGTGCCACCCGCCCCTCTGAATTGGATGGAGCTGTTGGAAATTACAGGCTAAGCAATATGTTGAAAAGTGTCCAATTGTGTCTACAATACAGCAGATGTCTCCATTGCCTCATGCAGAAGTAGCGTCAGAACTTTGCTCTATGGCAGCGGGACCCTGGGAGGAGCCCTGTGTGTTTATAAAGTCTGCAGACTTTGGGGCGCTTCCCGGCAGACACCCCCTCTCCCACCACAGAGTCCTGGAATCTCAGAGCTTAAAGGGCTTTCTCTCCCACTAAACATCCTCCAACAGCTTCTCACAGGTCTTGGGGTAATACCCAGCTCCTTTCCAGGACTCCTGCTGCCCCCTCCCTCTGCTCTTGTGGACTCCCATGCTCCAGACATGAGAACCTTCTTCTAGAACAGGCCACACTCATTTCTACCACAGGGTCTTTGCATTCGCTGTTTCCTGTTGGAAGAGCTCATCCTCCAGATACTGGCATGCCCGACTCTTTCTCCTCATAAGAGCCCTTCCTGATTTAAAAGAACTGCCTCACCTCCCTCCCCTCACTCTGCTTTATTCTCATCAGACCATTTTTTTCTACCTGCTTTCCAAGCTTTATTTAGGTGTTGGCCATTGTACCCTTGCAGTCAGACGTGGCCTCTGTGACAGCAGGGGTGGGTGCACCCTTGTATCCCCAGCTCAGCAGCTGTCCCCTGCGTGGAGAGAACTGTGCCGGGCAGGGACAGGGCTCTGGCACCTCTGATAGGGCAGTCTAGAGTCTCTGCTGTTTCCTTCCATACCGCTCGCTCACTGCTTCCTGGTGGAACCCATGGCGTCATCTAGCAGCTCCAACCTGAGCAAGAGCTGGGCTGTCCCTGCCTGTCTTCTACCCTGGACAGGCCTTCAGAGACGTGGGTGCAGAGGCAGGGTGCTTTGGCCTTCACTAGGGGTGGAAGTTGTTCTCGCTTAGCTGGTAGAAGTTGCCCCTTCCTGGGGTAATTCTCATTCGAGAAACATACTTCTTTTAATCTAAGTAGTTCAAGTGGGGCTGTCCCCATGGCCCTCCCCAGTTTCAAGATGAACCTGTGATGTAGACCCTGCCAGTCACAGATTTCCTTTCCCCTGGATATACGGTCAGCTCTGTGATGGTCATGTGATGCAAACTAAGACCAACAAGAGCTTTCATTAGCACTGTCTGTAATCGCAGTTGTGATAAGTGTTGCTATGGAGAAAGGTGGGGTGTGATGACAGCCCTTAAGGGGAGATCTGAGCTGCTCTGGGGAAAAGGGAGCATATCAGGGAAGGCTTCCTATGGAAGTGAGCTTTCAGATGAGACCTGAAGAATGTGCAGGAATTACCCTGAAGAGGGAGTGAAGAGGATTCCAGACAACAGCGAGAATAGCATGTGCAAAGGCCCTGAGGCAGGTATGAGCACATAAAGACTGGTGTGCCTGGGGTGTGGAGCATGGAGATGGGAACAAGGAAAGACTGAGAGGTGGATGGTCCAGACCCCACAGGGCCTTGTACTCTAGTGCAAGGTCTCTGGGAAGGCCCTACAGGTTTAAAGTATGTGTGTATTTTGAGGGGTGGAGGATTGGATTTGCCTTTCTGGCTCCTGTCTGTCCATGGCTGCTATGAGAAGACACTTCTGAACTTCAGCCTTCAAGGAGATGAGCCAAGACTGCTATGGCCCTGAGCGTTCTTCTAGGGTCCATGATCACACTCCAAGACCACTGACCAAAAGGTTCCTTTTACTATCTTCTCTGGCCCTCCCCACCCTTTCAACTCTCAGCCACCTTTCCTCTTACAGTCACCAGAATCAAAGGTGCCAGGCAGCTGGGTTCTCCATGAGGGGTCCAGGACGAGGGGCCCTTAGCAGAGCTGAGGCAGCACTTCCTCTTTCCACAGAAGACACACTCCACCACTCCACCCCACCACCCACTCCCAGGGGTGTGGCTTCCATAGCCATCAAAGGGTGAAGTAATCTCACTGTACCATCCTTACCCAGGCCTCAGAGGCCTCACAGGGCTGAACTGTATGTGTAGGTGAATTAAAATTTTTCTAAACTAGAAGAGGAGGATGGAGAGGGGGAATGAAAGGGAACAGTAGTGCTGAGGTTGTATTGACCTGGGGGGAAGCCTGGGCTGCCTCAAGGAGGAGGGCCCAGCAGGTGGGCAAAGCTGCAAGGGGCAGACTGCACAGGGGACCATACAGAGGGTCAGCACCAAGAGTTATCTCTGTGGGGCTCCCTTTGGAAGCCTGAGCAGAGAGGCTACCCCTTGTGCGGGACACAGAGCAAGTTACTTAATCAGGGTCATGTGGCCCCTGTCCCGGACCATCACTGGCTGGAATCCTTGTGCTGAGAGCTGCATAGACCTTCTGGGTGCAAGGATATTTCATCTGGGGAAAGAGAAGAAAGGCTTCAGCCTGGGCTCCAATAGTGGAGTGAGGCTTGTGGTCAGCTCTGGGCACATTCCCTGTATGAGTCTCCCAGGGCTGCCTTAACAAATTACCTTAGAACAACAGACATTCATTCCATCACACTTCTGGAGGCTGTCAGTCCAAAGTCAAGGTGTCAGCAGGGCCATGCTCCCTCTGAAGGCTCTTGGGGAGGATCCTTCCTTGCCTCTTCCTGGCATCTGGTGGCTCCCCCAAATCCTGCCATTCCTTAGCTTGTAGCTGCATCTTCCCAATTTCTGCCTCTGTCTTTATGTGGCCTACTTGCCTGTGTGTGTGTCTGTGTCTCTCTATCCAAATCTCCCTCTCCTTAGATTCAGGGCCCACTCTCATCCAGTGTGACCTCAGCTTTACCTGATGACATCTGCAAAGACCCTGTTCCAAGCAAGGTCACATTCATAGATAGTGGGGGTTAGGACCTCAACAC